>NW_028261389.1:7275505-7388005 GCF_051295495.1 Thamnophis sirtalis
AAAAGTTGATTTACTTCTCCTCTGTGCCCGATGCTCATGCCACACCATTTGTGTTCAGCCGTGCAGCGTAATTTGTGATACAATATCTCTGTCCCTCGGTAATAGCAGTATAATTACACTTGACAAGAAGCTCTTGAAATCTGACTGGTTTGGGGATAGAGAAAAAAAAAACCCTTCTTTTTTTTTTAAAAAAAAATGAGATTAATCTTCCTTTTGTCTACTCTTATTATAATGAGCATTGTCCTGTATAAATGGATCCATTTCTGAATGCAAAGGCAGGAAACAATTTGGAATTCCCACTCCGTATTTCATACCGGAACTTTTTCCCCACTTCCCCACTATTTCCTTCTGCTCCTTCGCTTTCCTGTCTCCGAACACTGCTGAGTAAATGAAGCTTAATATGTCACTTTCTTTGCCTGAACCCAGTGACACACCTCCAGGGCTGGTTTCGGAAAGCAAAATACGTGAGATATTAATGAGCACACAGCCTCCTTTAAAAGTCAATCCAGGAGTCTATTATTTAATTGGAGCAGGGGCTCAGGGTGTCGATGCTGCAATGATTAATAAGGGGAATTGCTTGGTTCAGGGTGCCAAGGTATTGAACTGAATAAGGTCTCTTTTTTTTCCCTTATTGGGTTCATTTCTTTTCTTTACTTTTTTTTTGGGGGGGGAGGGAACGGTGTAAAATTGCTTTAGCAATTATTGTTTGGGGAGAGATCAGGTCCTGTTCTATTTCGGGGAAAGCAGTATTCCAGTATTTGAGAGGTTGCTATAAAGAGGAGGGACTCCATCCAGTTTTGGTCGCCACGATGTAAAAAGGATGTGGAGACTCTGGAAAGAGTGCAGAGAAGAGCAACAAGGAGGATTTGGGGACTGGAGGCTAAAACCTATGAAGAACAGTTGCAGGAACTGGATAGTTTAATGAAAAGAAGGGCTAGGGGAGACATGACAGCAGTCTTCCAATATCTCAGGGGCTGCCCCAAAGAAGAGGGAGTCAGGCTATTCTCCAAAGCACCTAAGGGCAGGGCAAGAAGCAATGGGTAGAAACTAATCAAGGAGAGAAGTAACTTAGAACTAAGAAGTTCTGACAGAACGATTAATCAGTGGAGGAAGAGACAGAGGAGAAAGAGAAGGAGAAGAAGGAAGAGGAGACAGAGGAGGAGGAGACAGAGGAAAAGGACATGAAGAAGGAAGAGGAGATGGAGTCAGGAGGAGAAGTAGGAGGAGAAAGAGATGGAGGAGAAGGAAGAGGAGACAGAGGAGATGAGATGGAGAGGGAAAAGAAGAGATGGAGAAAGGAGGAAATGGAAAAGAGGAGATGGAGATGAGATGAAGAAGGAAGAGATGGAGATGGAGAAAGCATGAAGGAGGAGGAGGAGACAGAGATAGAGACGGAGAAAAGATGGATGAGAAGGAGAAAGAGAGGAGGAGGAGGAGGAAGAGGTAGTGGTGGTGGTGATGATTTCTTGCAGTCAAAGACCAGTCCATAAAACAGCGTGCCTCCATATAGGGAATCCTTGAGGTTTTAGGATTAGGAAAGGAACCAATCACTTTGCAAGATTGGAGTGCAAAACACACTGTGTCTGTCATATGTCAAAAATCCTGGGAATGCCTTCTTGAGCAGAAGGACAGATGGCCTGAAGAAATTATGAACAGCTGCTGAAAGCAGACACTGGTTACCGAAAGCGGCTTTAGCAGGTGAAATCAGATTTGATAAACCTATAAAGGAGATACCGGTGAATTCCTCCCAGGAGGAAGTTACAGATTGTGGTAAGCCAGTTTTCCTGCTGGAAAGGGAAATCCAAGTCAGTCAATATAAAAGTTAAGCACCTGTACGGGAAGCCATTTAGATTCAGTATGGAGAACAAATTTGGAAACCAAAGTGCGCATTCAGCAGCTCGTGAAGTGCAGTGGCTTTTTTCCTCCAAGATTGCTATTATTTCCAGATTCTCTCCTGCAATTATTACGCTTTGAATTGTCAGCCTTTGGGATGTGGAAGCTGAGATGTTCATTACCCTGGACATCTACAAACTGTTTTTGGTTTTTTTCTTTTGGGGAACAATTAAATACGAGCCAGCCGTGTGCAGCAGCTGCCAAAAAAGCCAACACAGTTCTAGACTGCATAAACAGAGGGATGGAATCAAGATCACATGAAGTGTTAATACCACTTTATAATGCCTTGATAAGGCCACACTTGGAGTACTGCATTCAGTTTTGGTCACCACGATGTAGAAAAGATGTGGAGACTCTAGAAAGAGTGCAGAGAAGAACAACAAAGAGTATTTGGGGATTGGAAACTAAAACATATGAAGAACGGTTGCAGGAACTGGGTATGTCGAATTTAATGAAAAGAAGGACTAGGGGAGACATGATAGCAGTCTTCCAATATCTCAGGGGTTGCCACAAAGAAGAGGGAGTCAAGCTATTCTCCAAGGCACCTGAGGGTAGAACAAGAAGCAATGGGTGGAAACTAATCAAGGAGAGAAGCAATCTAGAACTAAGGAGAAATTTCCTGACAGTTGGAACAATTAATCAGTGGAACAGAAGTTGCCTCCAGAAGTTGTGAATTCTCCAACACTGGAAGTTTTTAAGAAGAGATTGGACAACCATTTGTCTGAAGTGCTGTAGGGTTTCCTACCTAAGCAGGGGGTTGGACTAGAACAGTGTTTTTCAACCTTGTCAACTTGAAGTCCTGTGGACTACAACTCCCAGAACCCCCCAGCCAGCATAGCTGGCTGGGGAATTCTGGGAGTTGAAGTCCACAGGACTTCAAGTTGACAAGGTTGAAAAACACTGGACTAGAAGACCTCCAAGGTCCCTTCCAACTCTGTTACTCTAATTAAATCAGTAGAAGCCATACTTCCCAGCCCTCTGTCCTCCCTGCTTACACCTTTTTCTGGCATTTTGGTGTTTTTGTTCCCATACTATAAATCAGTTTAATAAATGATCTTGTCTTCCCCTCCCTTTCCCAGCCAGGAATTTCTGTCAGGTTGTGTGTGTTGTGTTCAAACACAAAGATATTGCTTGGATCTCTGGTAGCTTCTAGCCAACGTTGGCTAATTCTGAAAATGCTAAGCAGCATCATTCTAGAGAAAAGAATGAGAGATTGGGGGGGGGGGGGAATGATCGCAGGGTTCCAATATTTGAGGGGCAGCAGAAAGAAGAGGGAGTCGAGTTATTCCTCAAAGCTCTTTGGCCAGAATCATAGAGGCATGGGGCTAGAAGGTACCCAGGAGATCTTCTAGCCCAGTGTTTCTTTCAGACAGGGGTGTACAAATTTGAGGACTTTTAAGACTTGTGGACTTCAACTCCCAGAATTCCCCAGCCAACATGGCTGGCTGAAGAATTCTGGGAGTTGAAGTCCACAAGTCTTAAAGTTCCCAAGTTTGGACACTCCTGCTTTATGATATGTGGGCTTCAAGCGTGACCCGTCAAAACCACGCTCGACTAAGCCGCGCCTGATTAAACCGCATCGCTGACGTCATCAACAGGGCGACAACAGCCAACGCGGAGAAAGAAGGGCGCTTTAAATAGCGCTTTGAAAGCAAGCCGATTCAACTTAAGGTAAGGGTTAGGTTTAGGGTTAGCTTTAGGGTTAGCTTTAGGGTTAGGTTAAGGGTTAGGGTTAGGGTTAGGTTAAGGTTTAGGGTTAGGTTTAGGGTTAGGTTAAGGGTTAGGTTTAGGGTTAGGTTTAGGATTAGGTTTAGGGGGGTTAGGTTTAGGTTTAGGTGTTAATTTTAGGTTTAGCGTTTACAGCGTGCTTCTGTCTCCGCGCTGTTGTCGCCCTGTTGATGACATCAGCTACGCGGTTTAGTCGAGCACGGTTTATTCGAGCGCAGTTTTGTGGTGGAACCGGCTTCAAGTCCTTGAAACCCCAGCCCAGCCCTGTTGGCTGGGGAATTCTGGGAGTTGAAGTCTACCTATTTTAAAGTCATCAGGTTTGTCAAACACCACTGTCACCCAACACAGACTGTCCGAGATAAAGTTGTCGTTGATCTTTGTCTTCTGAACAATCTCTCCAGTTTTGTGCCGTCTGCAAATTCGGCTGGCGCCTCTTCTACCCTCTTATCTAGGTTTTGTTAAATGCAAGCAAAATCATGCCGGATTTGACAGACAACAGCAGCAGGAGAAGGCTAGTGGGGACAGTGTGTGTATGTCCATATTTAGGCATGGAAACCACCATAAATTTTGTGAGGGGAACAGCTGGAAATAGCAGAGTTTAAATGTGACAGGGATGTATCTCCTTCGGCTCTCTATTTCCAGATGCTTTTTCCTGGTTGCTGAATATCTTAGAAGCTTTCTCTCCTTCTCCCAAAGTAGGAAATCTGGAATAAAGCCAAACCTTGCAACTATTATATTTCACCTCTAAGATGGTGGAGTTGATCTTCTAAGTAGATTTTAACCACTTTCTATTTCTCTTTGCCTTCTCTAGCCTTTAGCTCAAATATATATATATATTGCCTAAGATGCAATACAGCACAGGTTCGAATCCCAGTAAGGGTATGGCTAGCTGATGAGAGCTAAATAGCTTGAAATAGATCTATACTAGTCTCCCTTTATTTATTTATCAGCACAAATAAAAAACACAAATATAACAAAAAGGCAACAGTAAAAATATTGGGTTTCTGTCGTGATGGACTCTTGTGACGAGCCGATTGACAGATGTTGGAAGCAGTTAGCTTCCTCCCATAATTGGGGCTTACCAGGGGTTGTGACACTAATATATACCTTCTTCCCTGGCTTCAGCTGATAAGGAGGAGACCTGTGGCTTGATGGCTAAGACGTTTGCGTAAGATGCTATACAGCACAGGTTCGAATCCCAGTAAGGGTATGGCTAGCTGATGAGAGCTAAATAGCTTGAAATAGATCTATACTAGTCTCCCTTTATTTATTTATCAGCACAAATAATATATATATATATAAAATATATATTAAAAAAGTATTTATCAAGTAGCAGAATTTATGACTGCAAATTCTGGCTTAAATTTGAGGCTGGTGGAAAGGAGATGCAATTGCAGGTAATACTTAACTTACAACCACAATTGAGTTTGGGATTCTCATCATAAATTATCGCAGTCATAATGTTGAACCGGATTTGATTTTTTTTATCACCAGTTTTACGACAGTCGTTAAGCCAATCCGAAGTTACTAAGTGAACAGTGCGACTGTCATACCCGGAAGCCATTTTTTTGCACTGGGCCTTCAGGCCTGCCACATTTTCTACTGTGGGAAAATGGGAGTGGGGATTATATGGAGTATGGGAGATTTATAGTCAAAATAACATTCCTTTCTCAGAGAGTCAAGGACGTCTTGCCCTGCACCTGGAGTGGTGTGACTGGGAGGCATCTCCAGTTTTGGATGGTGCCTGATTGGGCCATGTGATGGACGTGTGGGTGCTGGGCAGGGACTTGAACTTTCGTTTCGGTGGGGAAAACCTGGAAGGTTTCAGATTCGGGTTTTCCCAGATGTGCCAATATGACATCTCTAATAAAAGAGAACTTTGAGGAAACTTAAGCCTTGATGTCTTCTTGGCATCAAGGTAAAAGATGGCTTCATAATACGTGTTCCAGAGGTGACATGCAGAGCCCTCTCTGTGGGCACGCGTGCCGTCGCCAGCTGCTCTTCTGGTTTCTGAGGCACACATGTGCGCCGGCCAGCTGGTCTTCGCGTACACCGGAGTGCGTGAAACCCGAAGACCAGCTGGCCGGTGCGCATGCGCACACTGGCTGCCTGTTCCTGGAAACACAAAGACCAGGTGGCCGGCATTTGGTGGGAAAAAGGTTTGCCATCACTGAATTAGACCGAGATGGGGTTGGCAGGTTGTGAAAAGCTGCCATATGTAGCTGCAGAACTTTGAACCGCCACTAGAGGACAGTCAAGAGACATAGCAAACTGTCTCTCCTGCCATCTAGTGGTCATTTGGATGTCTGTGGAGATTTTCACTCATCCAATCATGGTTGTCCCAAAGGTGCTTTTTTCAAGAGGCATCTGGACTTTCTGGATTTTTCGTTTAGATTTATTGGCAACCTTACTTCAGTGCAATTTTTGAAGCAGAGAGAGGGGAAGTAAAGCTGGATTGCATTTCCTTGGCCAGCGAGGTTTAGCAATTCTGAAGAAATTCTCTCAAGAGTAGCTGAGATGGGTTCCACCACAAATCCGCGAAGCCCTTATCCGCGGAGACATAAGCGCGAAGACTAATTTGCACCGTTTGAAGCGCTAAGGAAAAACGCGACCCTACCGCGATGTAATCACGGAGGGCAAATCCGCGCATTCCCAAGCACTCAGTACCCTAACCCTAACCCTAACCCTAAACCTAAACCTAACCCTAAACCTAACCCTAAACCTAACCCTAAACCTAACCCTAAACCTAACCCTAAACCTAATCCTAACCCTTACCTTAATTGAAATCGGCTTTCTGCCGTGGCGCCGTTTTAAAGCGCCCTTCTGTTGCTGCGCTGTTGTCGCGGCGGTGATGACGCGCGGTGATGACATCACGGCTTTAGCGACGCGCTTATGTCTCCGCAGATAAGGGCTTTGCGGTTTTGTCGTGCCACGGCTGAGATGGACACCCGTTGTGACAGTAGTCATGTCCTCCTTTCGAAATATTCAGGTACCTCTAGTTTGAGTAGCTACAAGGGGAGAACAGACCTCGCCTTTTCAACTCTAGATGTTTTGTTTCGTTTTTTTTAAGGCCAGGTGGTTCTAAGTCACAAACGGAGCTTCTGAATTTGACCTCCACGGTAATTGACTCTTCTCCAGGGCGCAGTTCTAACGTGAGAATTAGATCGACCCATATGGTGACATTTTGATTCCGATGCAATTAAGCCAGTGATAGTTTGCTTCGGGATATGTGACTCAACAGCTCACGTTGTTCATATCAGGAGCTCCTGCTGACCCACTGGGAGGTTTTTGTGGCATTTGTGTCAGGACAGACAAGCAAATTCCATGTGTGCTACATTGATATACGAATAGGTGTACATGATAAGAAGAAATAATAGTAACTGTGAGAGGGATCTTGGAATCCTAGTGGACAACCATTTAAATAGGAGCCAGCCGTGTGCAGCAGCTGCCAAAAAAGCCAACACAGTTCTAGGCTGCATAAACAGAGGGAAAGAATCAAGATCACGTGAAGTGTTAATACCACTTTATAATGCCTTGGTAAGGCCACACTTGGAATACTGCATTCAGTTTTGGTTGTCGAGATATAAAAAATATCCTGAGACTCTTGAAAGAGTGCAGAGAAGAGCAACAAAGAGGATTAGGGGACTTGAGGCCAAAACATATGAAGAATGGTTGCTAGAATTGGGTATGTCTAGTTTAATGAAAAGAAGGACTAGGGGAGACATGATAGCAGTGTTCCAATATTTGAGGGGCTGCTCCAAAGAAGAGGGGGTCAAGCTGTTCTCCAAAGCACCTGAGGGCAGAACAAGAAGCAATGGATGGAAACTAATGAAGGGGAGAAGCAATCTAGAACTAAGGAGAAATTTCCTGACAGTGAGAACAATTAATCAGTGGAACAACTTGCCTCCAGAAGTTGTGAGTGCTCCAACACTGGAAGTCTTTAAGAAGAGATTGGACAACCATTTGTCTGAAATGGTATAAAGTTTCCTGCCTGAGCAGGGGGTTGGACTAGAAGACCTCCAAGGTCCCTTTCAACTCTTGTTATTCCATTAAGATGGATCTAACCAAGTGTTGGGTATCCTAGAACCCAAGAGATCAATGGTTTGTCTCCTCCTTCCCCTCCTCCTTTTTATCTAATTAATCGAGCCATTTTGGTGGTAGTGGTTAAGGCACCAGGCTAGAAAAATGGAAAATTGTGAGTTCTAATCTCTCTTTTGGCATGAAAGACAGGTGGGTGACCTTGGGCCAATCACCAGGATACTGTGAGTTCTAGTCCTGCTTTAGGCATGAAAGACAGCTGGGTGACTTTGGGCCAAGAAAGCTTGTAAAATGGGGCAAAATTAACTTAACAACTGCCTTGCTTAGCAATTGAAATTTTGAGCTCAACTGTTGTCGTAAATGGACAATATATGCGCTATATTTTCTATAAGATCTTATAAAGTTTGAATGAGAACATACAATATCTTGTAATATCTTGATATCTCCGGAGATTTCAGCTATATTAAATGTATTGTCGTTGTTTTAAAAAAGATTATTTAAAAATCATTTTAATTTCATTTAATGTCACGGTGTTACATAACGCATCCCCTCCTAGCTGAAAAATGCAAGGAATGATAAGAATTCCCACCTACGGTTACGAAAAGTGCCATCCAGGATCAGTGTTTCTCAACCTTGGCGACTTTAAGTCCTGTGGACTTCAACTCCCAGAATCCCCCAGCCAGCACAGCTGTGCTGGCTGAGGGATTCTGGGAGTTGAAGTCCACAGGACTTAAAGTCGCCAAGGTTGAGAAACACTGATCCAGGATAAACAAGATCAGTTCCTAAATTCTTATTTATGTTCTTCAACTTTCTGACAAACCCAGCTGATTCCAAAACCGTAGCGTGTTGCCAAATGTCAGTTTCTTTACTTTCTCTTCGTTTATCTCTGTTATTTTTTTTTATTGAGCGTGTATGTATGAAATCATACCAAAATAAAATAAAAAATAGGACCGTGATGTGTTATATAACATGATTCACATCCTAAGCACATGGAGAGAAGTCTAAAACAGCCTCCAAAATGAGTCTTGCGATAATTTAAGGAATAATCCTAGCAAACGTTCTTCTCCCTTAGCCATTCTTATCAATGATTTTGGAGGAATTGTTTTGATTTTTTTTTGGGGGGGGGGGTTTCAGGGTTTTTTAGTTTTGAAAAACCAAAGCATTCTTTCTCTTGCCCTTTGCACAATCGCTTTTCTGTAGTGTTTTAGCGTTGTCAGCACACACCAGTGTCCATCCCCCGGGAATTGAAGGGAAGGAAAAGGAGAGTTTCTTTGTTAATCCGGGGAGCGTTTGAACGAGATGAAGTGTGGAAATATTCCTAATTAAAACCCGAATGTTGTTAATGTATATCTGCAGTTCTTGTGAATTTTCTTACTTATTAGGATTAAACACATTTGAATACTAATGAAGTTTCTTTTTTCTCTCCCCCCCCTCTTGTCTCTCTCTTTCTCTTTCTCTCATGTTCTCTCTATCAAACACACACATTTTCTTTCTCTCACTCTCTCTCACACACATTCTCTACCACACACATTCTCTTTCTCTCACGTTCTTTCTTTTACATTGTCCCTCTTTCTCTCACATTCTCTCTCTCTCACTCTCACACACATTCTCTCTCACATTCTCTCCTCCTCTTTCTCTCACATTCTCTTTCTTTTACATTATCTCTCTTTGTCTTTCTCTCACATTCTCTCTCTATCAAACACATTCTCTCTTTCACACACACACACATTCTCTCTTTCTCTCACATTCCCTCTTTCTCTCCCACTCTGTCTCTCTATCAAACACACATTCTCTCTCTCACTCTCTCACACACATTCTCTCTCTTTCTCTTTCCTCTCACCTTCTCTCTCTTTCTCTCACATTCTCTCTATCACACACATTCTCTTTCTCTCACTCTTTCACACACATTCTCTCTTACACATTCTCTCCTTCTCTTTCTCTCACATTCCCTTTCTTTTACATTGTCTCTCTTTCTCTTTCTTTCACACTCTCTTCTATCAAACACACATTCTCTCACACACATTTTCTCTCTTTCTCTCACCTCTCTCTTTCTTTCTCTCGCATTCTCTCTATCAAACACACATTCTCTCTCACTCTCACACACATTCTCTCTCACACGTTCTCTCCTTCTCTTTCTCTTACATTCTCTCTTTTACATTGTCTCTCTTTTTCTCTCACATTCTCTTTCTTTTACATTATCTCTCTTTCTCTTTCTCTCACATTCCCTCTTTCTCTCCCACTCTGTTTCTCTATCAAACACACATTCTCTCTCTCACTCTCTCACACACATTCTCTCTCTTTCTCTTTCTCTCACCTTCTCTCTCTTTCTCTCACATTCTCTCTATCAAACACACATTCTCTTTCTCTCACTCTTTCACACACATTCTCTCTTACACATTCTCTCCTTCTCTTTCTCTCACATTCCCTTTCTTTTACATTGTCCCTCTTTCTCTTTCTTTCACACTCTCTTCTATCAAATACACACTCTCTCACACACACATTCTCTCTCACACATTTTCTCTCTTTCTCTCACCTCTCTTTCTTTCTCTCGCATTCTCTCTATCAAACACACATTCTCTCTCACACACACACGCTCTTTCTCTCTTATTATTTCTCTCTCTTTCTCTCTTATTATTTCTTTCTTTCTCTCACATTCTCTCTTTCTCTCTCTATCTCACTCTCTCTCTCTCTCTCTCTGTCCCTCTGTTTCCTTGTAGTGAGACTGCCTCAGAGTTATCTGGAATCTTACCAAGGTAAGCAAGCTGTTCTGCTAACCCAGATCTGTTTGTTGGAGCCAAAGAGCTGCTTTGCTAACTGATGCATCCAAGACAGCCTGTCACATGTTTGGAAGGGGGGTTTGGATGGGTGAGTGGGTGGGTGGGAAGAGGCCATTTCTAAAAGAAACCGTCATGATTAAGGGGGGGAAAAGTGTGAGTTTCAGAGGCAGAGAAAAACGTTTGCCATGTCAGACAGAAGCATCTGTAGAGTGGGCTCTTTCAACAAGAGGTGATCTGTGTACTTTTATTTTAATCGCTTCATTTTAATTGCCACGATGTTGCTTTGAGAACATCCGAGGGGAATGACGGCCAGGTTCAGACTTGGAAGTCTTCACAGGGAACTTCAGCTTCGTTTCAGGTGTTCTGCTTGTGGTGTAGGGTCCTTCCTTGCTTCCTTCTTCCCTCCCTCCATTCCTTTTCTCTTTCCTTCCTTCTTCCCTCCCTCCATTCCATTTTCCTTCCTTCATTCCATCCTCCCTCCCTCCGTTCCTTCTCTCCTTCCTTCTTCCTTCCCTCCATTCCTCCCTCCCTCCTCTTTAACCCTATCTCTCCCTCCTCTTTAACTCTCCCTCACTCCTTCCTCCCTCTGTCCCTCCTCTTTAACCATCTCTCCCTCCTCTTGAACCCTCCCTCCTTTTCCCCTCCGTCCCTCCCTGCCTCCCTCCCTCTCCCTCCTTTAACCCTCCCTCCCCCTCCCTCTTTGTACCTCCTCTTTAACACTCTCTCCATCCTTCCTTCCTCTCCTTCTCTCTCCCTCCTCTTTAACCTTCTGTCCCTCCCTCCTTTCTAATCCTTCCGCCCTCCCTTCCTTCCTTCTTTCTTTCCTTCCTTCCTTCTTTCCTCTCCTTCTCTCTCCCTCTTCTTTAACCTTCCTTCCCTCCCTACCCTCCTCTCTAACCCTTCCTTTCTTCCTCCCTCCCTTCTTTCTAATCCTTCCTTCTTTCCTTCCTTCCTTCCCTCCCTCCCCCCCCCTTCTCTCTCATCCTCTCTTTCAACAAGCAGAAGGGTTTTGAAAGGTTCATGTGGGTGTGAATCTCTTAAAACAGTAAATACTTTCCCAGCACTTTGGGAATGGCAGAGTAGACTCGGCACTAATGCTTTTAAGCATGTGGGATCATTTCTTTATTATCTCTGCTGATTAAACCTGGACTCCGTGTTCTTTTGTGTTTCCAAAACAGGCATAATATTTTTTGAGTCAGAGGAGTGGGGAGGCAAAAGAGATATGCACTTCCTTCATAAAGATTTTTTTTTTTTTTAAACCCTCCATTTTGTAACTTTATGGATGCAGCCACAGATAATATTTGATGAAAGTGCGCTTTGGCTCAAGCTGATAATTTAAGACCTGGGAACAAATCTTAGTAGTAGAACTTAGTTATTTGGCCTCCTTTCATCTTACCCAACTAGTTATACAATTCAGCCATCTTACTTTCTTCAAAAAGTTTGAGCAAGTGGACTCGAATTTCACATTCTTCCTATTCTGGATTTCTACTAATTTTATGTTATTTATCAATCAACTTTGGAGATCTCTTACAGGCTTGTATCAGTTAAGTCTGTGACGGCTCATAACATTGTCTCTCATCCTTCCTCTAACTACCCTGGAACACCATATCTACAAAATCTTATTTTTTGTCATTGTAAGTTTTTTCTTGTAAAAGGGTTGAGCACCAAGGGGAAAAATGTTTGGGAAAAGCTGCCAGGTATTCTCTCACCAATCCAGAACCTTCAGTGAGCAGATAAAAACAGGCCCTAGTGCCACAGGCCAATTTTTACCAAAGCATTATTTACATAACAGTTCGATCCTAGGTAGAGGCAGCTATTGGGAAAATGAGGAAGAAGAGGATATGATTTGGAAAATTTTAGATTGTGCCGAAATGGACGGACTGACTTTAAAAATAAAAGATAAAGAGGACGCAGAGTATTATTACTTGATATGAAATAGATTTTACAGACAAGAGGTAGAAATTAGGCAAAGAAAGATCATTGCTGCGTATGAATGAATTATAAAAATGACTCATAATTATAAATATGCCAAGACAATCAACGAGTAGAGTCATATAAGTATAGAAGTATAAATAAGCCAATACAAAAAGTTAGCTAAAACACTGTTATATTATTATTGTTACATTACATATGCATTAAAATGTATTACATACATTATGTGTGTGTGTGTGTATGTAATGTAATGATAATAATAATAATATACATGCACACACACGCGCGCACACATACACACACTCTCTCTCTCTGCTTCTGTAAATGAGGACTGGTTTTCTTTTGAATCTTGGCTCGAGGCTCATGGATCAATTATCAGGGCATCTTTCGGAAATCTGACAATGTTCTGACAATGTTCTGTATTCAAAATATTAATAAATAAAATAATAAAATTTGAAGGAAAAAAGGAAGTTAGGATTTCCTTCTTCAGCAGGGAGGGGTTGGACTAGAAGACCTCCAAGGCCCCTTCCGATTCTGTTATTCTGCTCATCTGTTGAATACTACAACACTGCTATCATGTCACGCCTAGTCCCCCTTTTCCCTACACTAGACATGCCCCATTCCTGCAACCATTTCCATGCGTGTCTCCGTCCTTGTGGCCACGCAGCTGCCAATCCTTTCTCCTGGCCAAGAAAACACCGTGACCCGTCAAAACCGCGCTCGACTAAACCGCGCCCGATTAAACCGCGTCGCTGACGTCATCAACGCGGCGACAACAGCCAGCGCGGAGAAAGAAGGGCGCTTTAAATAGCGCTTTGAAAGCAAGCTGATTCAACTTAAGGTAAGGGTTAGGTTTAGGGTTAGCTTTAGCTTTAGGGTTAGGTTAAGTGTTAGGGTTAGGGTTAGGGTTAGGGTAAGGGTAAGGGTTAGGTTAAGGGTTAGGTTTAGGGTTAGGTTAAGGGTTAGGGTTAGGGTTAGGGTTAGGTTTAGGGGGGTTAGATTTAGGTTTAGGGGTTAATTTTAGGTTTAGGGTTTACAGCGTGCTTCTGTCTCCGAACTGTTGTCGCCCTGTTGATGACGTCAGCGACGCGGTTTCGTCGGGTGCAGTTTTGTGGTGGAACCAGAAAACACAACCATCTTTCTGAACTCAGTTCATAAGCAACGCTTGTTTTTCTTGACAAGCAGCTATCTACTGAGTTTTTTTTTTTTAAGAAAAAAAAAATCCCATTCCTGGCATTTTCGGGGTAAACTCACTGTGCACTAAATGCAGAAGACACATCGCCCTGCACAATGTGTGCCTGCCCGATCGCTGACCTTTAGGTTGGCAATTTAATATAGATACATCAGTGAATGATATATTGGCAAAGGGGTTGACAAGCAGAAGCCGGGCGGGTAAGAGATTCTGTAGCTTCCCAAGGCGCTGCAATCTAATCTTGATTATTCTGTCAGCCTGTTTATTTGCTTTTTTTTGCTGCTTTATTTATTTTCACATGATGAGCTCCTTAAGCCTGGCAAGCCGGCGGAGGTGGAGGAGAAAGTGGGGCTTGTTAGAAATTGCACTCCACGAGTTGATATTTGCTAAAAAAAATGGCAACCTCACAAATGGCAGTTGCCGTTCTAATCTAGTTCAATTCACATCAATTTAAAAATGTAGGGCCTTCAACTCCCAGAATTCCCTAGCTAGCATTTGTAGATTTCAACACCCATAATTCCTCAGCCAGCGTTCCTGGGTTTCAACATCCAGAATTCCCCAGCCAGTATTCATGGACTTCAACTCCCAGAATTCCCCAGGCAGCATTTGTGGACTTAAATTTTGAGAATTCCCCAGCTAGGATTCATAGATTTCAATACCCATAATTCCTCAGTCAGCATTCATGGACTTCAACTCCCAGAATTCCCTAGGCAGCACTCCTGGATTTCAATACCCATAATTCCTCAGTCAGTATTTGTGGACTTCAAGTCCCAGAATTCTCCAGGCAGCATTTATGGACTTAAATTTCCAGAATTCCCCTGTTAGGATTTGTAGGTTTCAATACCCATAATTCCTCAGTCAGCATTCACGGACTTCAATTCCCAGAATTCCCTAGGCAGCACTCCTGGATTTCAATACCTATAATTCCTCAGGCAGTATTCGTGGACTTCAAGTCCCAGAATTCCCCAGGCAGCATTTGTGGACTTAAATTTTCAGAATTCCCCTGTTAGGATTTGTAGGTTTCAATACCCATAATTCCTCAGTCAGCATTCATGGACTTCAACTCCCAGAATTCCCTATGCAGCACTCCTGGATTTCAATACCCATAATTCCTCAGACAGTATTTGTGGACTTCAAGTCCCAGAATTCCCCAGGCAGCATTTATGGACTTAAATTTCCAGAATTCCCCAGCTAGGATTTGTAGATTTCAATACCCATAATTCCTCAGCCAGCATTCATGGACTTTACAACCTAGAATTCCCCAGGCAGCATTTCTGGATTTCAACATCCTTAATTCCTCAGCCAGTATTCATGGACTTCAACTCCCAGAATTCCTCAGCCAGCCTGATGATCACATGATCCTGGGACTCCTGCAAGGGTTGAAAACACATGCTGGTTGCCAAGCGCCCCATTTTTGATCACATGACCGTGGGGATGCTGCAACAATTTTAAGTGCAAGGACTGATCATAAGTCATATTTTTTCCAGTGCTGTTGAATGGTCGTTAGATGAATAGTTATAAGTCGAGGACTACCTGTGCATGCACGAAAAGGGCAGGCCTTTGTTTTCTAGGCTGTGACTGACATCTTGAGGAGGGGTGGGTGGAAGATTCCATCTGCAGGAAGCCTGAGAGCCTCTTCTAAGCATGGGATACTTTCTCCTCATTGGACTCGTCCTTCCTACCCACCAAATTCTTCCCTTTGTGTTGCAGATCCGAGGAGGGATCACCTGGTGTCCTCCTTTCCATCTCTGTTCTGCTTGTGTATATATCATTTCTTATCTCTCATCTCTTTATCTATCCATCCATCCCATCCCATCCCATCTCATCTCATCTTTCTCATACCATAGACATTATCTACATTGTCTCTCTGTCTGTCTATCCATTCATATACCCATCTATCTATCCTCTATATCATTACCTTGCCCCCTCCTCTTCTCTCCCTCCTGGTTCTTGCCCGCTTTTACACCCAGTTGAATGTTTTGATGTTTGTGGTTCAATTAAATAAACTTTAAGCTATCTTTATGCTGCCGAATTGCGCAAACGGTGTGCTTGTTCTGATTTGGACCGAGGGGGTGACTGGGAATGAGCCAGATGCAAACTAAGTGGGAAATCAAATATAATTTTGCAAGACTCCTGTCCCGGAGACAGCATTAAAGAATATGTATGTATGTATGTATGTATGTATGTATGTATGTATGTATGTATGTATGTATGTATGTATGTAACACCAGGCAGGCAAGTATTGACAGAAGACAATACATCTATAGAACGAAGCGATATTGTTAAGACCTTTGTTTAAATTATTGAATAAGTGAAATTGTTCCTTTATTTCTGTCTTAATCAAAGGTTTCTGCTGTCAGTGGTGGGTTTCAAAAATTGTTCGAACCTACTCTGTGGGTGTGGCCTCCTTTGTGGGAGTGGCTTGCCACCCATGTGACCGGATGGGAGTGGCTTGCCGCCCATGTGACCGGATATGGAGATGCCGACGACACTTGTCAGAACCACCTTAAATTACCTCAAACCCAGCATTGGCATGCATAAGAATATGATGTAAACTTGTTTTTTAAAAGGCATCTTTGGTTTGCGTTAAAACAACTTCAACACATGCAATCTTCTGATTGCACCACAAACGCAGTAGTCATCCTTACCTTTCACAGAGGCCCTGAGTTTTATAAATATGAGCATGATAGTGTAGAATAATCATATCCAAGGACCAGTGGTGGGTTTCAAAAAAGTTTGGAACCTCTTCTGTAGGTGTGGCCTGCTTTCCGGGTCCACTGGTGGAATCTCTTCTAACCGTTTCGGTAGATTTGACGAACCGGTTCTACCAAATAGGTGCGAACTGGTAGGAACCCACCTCTGCCGCTGGTCTATGTCAATCCATTCGCCCTCCGTAGATATTCCTCAGAGCTGAGTTTCTCTACCTTGGCAACTGGATGCGTGGACTTCAACTCCCAGAATTCCCCTGCCAGCCTCTCCCAGAATCCCCCATACTGGGTTGGGAGTTGAGGTCCGCCCATATTAAAAGTTGACAGGGGTTGAGAAAGAATTTCTAGAACCAGAAAACGGGGCAGAAGCCTAGCGGGGACAGCGAAAGGAGAAAAACTAATCAAAGGAATTATTATCGCTCCCAACAAGGAACATCTGATGATGTTATTACTGTGTTTATCTGCCAATGAATCATCACTGTATCATGACACTTTGATGATCCATCTTTTTATTTGTTCATGTCGCAAAGGTAAGCTTCTATTTAAAAACACTTTTCCTGTGTTTTGGCATAGAAACTGCTGTATTTCTCTAACCGGGGCAGGGGGGGGGGAGGTTCATCAGAATTTAGTGGCATATTGGTTAAGCTTCTCTGTTGGGGAGATCCAAGTTTGAAGTTCTCTAGACGATTCTCCTTAATTACACTGGCTATTGCTAATCTAATTTGGGATGACAATTAGCTGGCGACGGATATATTAAAAATAAACAGTTGCGTTTCCTTCGGAAATCAATTAAGGCTCTAATTGTAACGCTCGTGCATGTGTTGGTCGTTAAGTGAATCAGGCTTCCCCAATGACTTTCCTTATCAGGAAGTTGCAAAAGGTGGATCACATGACCCTGGGGCAGAGCAACCGTCATAAATATGAGTCAGTTGCCAAGTGTCTGATTCCGGTTCACCGACAAAAGGGCGCCCGACAAAAGCGGGATGACAAAACCGCGAGTTCTAAACCGCGCCGACAAATGAGCGCTGAAGCGCGCCGACAACAGCGCGCCGACAGAAGCGTGCTCTAACCCTAACCCTAAACCTAACCCTAACCCTAAGCCTAACCCTAACCCTAAACCTGACCCTAAACCTAAACCTAAACCTGACCCTAACCCTAAACCTAAACCTAAACCTAACCCTAACCCTAACCCTAACCCTAAACCTAACCCTAAACCTAACCCTAACCCTAACCCTAACCCTAACCCTAAACCTGACCCTAAACCTAAACCTAAACCTAAACCTCAATCTAACCCTAAACCTAACCCTAAACTTAACCCTAAACCTGACCCTAACCCTAACCCTAACCCTAACCCTAACCCTTACCTTAACTTAAATCGCACTTCTGTCGGCGCGCTGTTGTCAGCATGTTGATGACATTGCAGTTTTCACGCCGTGGTTTTGTCGGCGAGCTTTTGTCGTGCGCACATTTGTCGGGTCACACATGATACCATAAGGAGGCTGCAACGATCGTTAAGAATGAAAAACAGTTTTGGCCCGAAAAACCTGCTCAAAAAATGGACCCCAAATCACCTAAAACAGCCTGAAAAACGGGCAGGGCCAGCCAGTGGTCCAATTTGAAATAATGAAAATAATGAAAATCGAAAGGAAACGGCCGAAGTGGATGCTTAAGCTGAATTTCTTTTTTTTAAGACATCGCGTTACTGCTTGAGGTTTCCTTTCAGCACACATTCTTCCTGCCCTCGTAAATAGTGTAGAAATGAAGGAGGAGAAAGGAAGATTTCACATTTTAGTGCTTTGCTTTATACACACGGTGCCTGCAGCCTTGATTTGGGTCCAGCTTTTTTTCCATCGCTCACCATTCACATCAATCAATCTTCCCTTGCTCAAGCCGAGACATCAAAGAAAGAATCTCCGAGTAGCAGATCCTTAGAACATTGTTAAGATGTTCTCTGCCTGACCTACTTTTGGCTCTCAGATTCCCTCTTGTTGTAGATGACATAATTAAATTTTAAATGGAACATGATAAAGAAATTATACTGGGTGATCTCTAGAGATTTGTACACCCTGCTTGGCTCTTTGTGAGAATGTAACAAAGACGTATTTTAAAATTTCATACCCATCTGGCCTATCCTCCCCCCACCCCAACCCATTCCCTGCTTTTGCCGAGCCTAATGCTTTCTCTTCTGAATTTGTTTTCTGGAGGCCTGCCCAAATGCAAACAAACGGATTCAAATAAAATAGTTACAGCAACAGGGAAGTAAAACTCAGAGCAGACTTGCAAGAATACAAGCGGGCGGTCAGACGAGGAAAGCGGAACTCATTACATGGACATACAATTTCACAGTTATTAAGATTGTCAGCCAAGCAGGTACAAAAACAGCCGAGGATTGAAGTGTGAGAAAAATCGGCCCCTCCTCAGTCAACAGGAGTGCTGATTTAGCAAACCAGCTTATCAGGTACTTAGGAGCTTGGCAGCACAAGGAAACCGCAGCCAATCACCAGTCATCCACACACCAATCAACCAATAGGAAGGCACCACGTAAATACGACTCATAGAATACCTCAAAACACATATTCTGGTACAGCAGGGGTCGGCAACCTTAAACACTCAAAGAGCCACCAAGGTCCTAACTGACAGCCCCCCGTTCAATTCTGAAGCTGACCGGAAGTCCAGTTCCCCCACCATAGAGTCTCCTCCTAGCACGACGTCCTTTTTCCTCTACCTGTCCCAATTGTGGAGCCGACCGGCAACAGGGAGTCGCAGCAGAGGGATGAAAGAGCCATGTGCGGCTCCAGAGCCACAGATTGCGGTAGAGAGAGGTTCCCTAAAAATGGGACTCCAGCACACGTGCAAAAGCTAGGAAGAGTAAAACTCTGGTCCTGGTGACCAACTCAGATTTGGATCGGTGTAGATTTGTTTACGGGTTGCCGTCATCAGGCACACCAAAAGCTCTGGCAGGCGAACAAGGCCGAATGTTTCTCAGCAAGGAAAGGACATCGTGCTGGAACCAGAAATAAGCATTTGGAGAACTGGGGCTATTTTTTTTTTTGAATAGAGCAATATGGTTTTTGTGTGCTTTCCAGAAACCAGATGGCGATTCTAGCTTCGGAGTGCATTGCACACTCTCGGAATTAGCATCTGCCGAACATGATATGCTCATAAAGTTGATGAGTTTTTATTGACTCCAGCTGCAGCCAGAAGGACCAAAAGTTGGAGCTAAGACAGAGAAAAGCTAGGAAGTGAAAGCCCAGTTTGAACACGAAAGAATTTGGAAGTATTCCCTTCTTTCTCCTCCACTTCCTCTCCCTCCTTCTCCTCTTCCCCTCCTCCTCCCACTCCCTCTCCCTGTCTCTCTCCACTCCCTTTCCTCTTTTTTCCCCTCCTCCCCTCCTCCTCCTCCTCTTCCTCCTCTTCCTCCTCTTCCCACTCCCTGTCCCTCTCTCCCTCCACTACCTTTCCTTTTCTCTTTCCCATCCTCCCCTCCTTCTCCTCTTCCCCTCCTCCCACTCCCTCTCCCTGTCCCTCTCCACTACCTTTCCTCTTTTTCTTCCCCTCCTCCCCTCCTCCTTCTCTTCCTCCTCTTTCCACTCCCTGTCCCTTTCTCTCCACTACCTTTCCTCTTTCTCCTTCCCCTCCTCCTTTCCTCCTCCTCTTCCTCCTCCTACCACTCCCTATCCCTCTCTCCCTCCACTACCTTTCCTCTTTCTCCTTCCCCTCCTCCTTTCCTCCTCCTCTTCCTCCTCCTACCACTCCCTATCCCTCTCTCCCTCCACTACCTTTCCTCTTTCTCCTTCCCATCCTCCCTTCCTTCTCCTCTTCCCCTCCTCCCAGTCCCTCTCCCTGTCTCTCTCCACTACCTTTCCTCTTTTTTCTTCCCCTCCTCCCCTCCTCCTCCTCTTCCTCCTCCTACCACTCCCTCTCCCTGTCCCTCTCTCTCTCCACTACCTTTCCTCTTTCTCCTTCCCTTCCTCCCCCTTCCCCTCCTTCTATTCTTCCATGAGATGACTCTTCTTCCTCAATTTATAAACAACTGTGGCAAGAAACGTCATAAAAATGGGGCAAGAGTCACCTTAACCACTGCCTCACTTCAGCAACATAAATTTTAGGCTCAGTTGTGGTGGTACTCTGAGGACTACCTGTAAAGTGACCTATTTAATGCAGTTTTGTACAAATGCCGGGAAATAGTTCTTCCAGGAATCTATGAATGTGTCGTAGAGTGGAATACAACCTTCAGCTTCCTCAGCTTAATAATACCTGTAAATAAAGTCCCCTTCTCTTCAGGTTCCCTTGGTTCAGCCTTGTCATCTACCTAGTTCAAACTGGGAAATTAAAGCAATGAATGCAAATATTACTTTTATTATAATGTAAACTATATGTGCTAGTCATTCATGACTCTAGGGGGCGGTGCTCATCTCCGTTTCAAAGCTGAAGAGCCAGCGCTGCCCGAAGACCTCTCCATGGTCATGACTAAACGCCGAAGGTGCATGGAAGGCTGTTCCCTTCCCACCAAAGGTGGTTCCTATTTTTCTACTTGCATTTTTTACATGCTTTCGAACTGCTAGGTTGGCAGAAGCTGGGACAAGTCACGGGAGCTCACTCAGTTATGCAGTGCTAGGGATTCGAACCGCCAACCTTTCTAATCGACAAGCTCAACGTCTTAGCCACTGAGACACCACATCCCTTAACTTTTATTATAGTGACAGAATATTGCAAGTCTGAAGGTACTTCCCTCTACTTCTCTTTATTTTTAAGTGAATTAGAAAGGGTCAAGCCTGAGACATTTTCTCAAATTACATTTCTGCCTTGGACTCAAGTTTCTTTTATCTGATGGTTGTCTTAGTTTAGTTTAGTTTAGTTTACTTTATTTGTATGCCGCCCTTTTCCCTGGGGGGACTCAGGGCGGCTCACAATTCAGGGGGAGGGAAGGACAAACACGTTGCAAACATGAAGACAATACATAGTTAAAATAAAGCGCAACAGTCATACTATTCGGGTGGGGTTGAAGTCTTTAGCCCCAGGCCTGTCGGGACAGCCAGGTTTTAAGGGCTTTGCGGAAGGCCTGGAGGGTGGTGAGGGTTCGAATCTCCATGAGGAGTTCGTTTCAAAGGGTCGGAGCAGCCACAGAGAAGGCTCTCCTCCGGATAGTCGCCAGCCGACATTGGCCGGCGGATGGAATTCAGAGGAGGCCTAATCTATGGGATCTTATTGGCCTAGTGGAGGTCACTGGCAGTAGTCTTGGTTGCAGTTCTTCCTTCTGCTCCTCAAGGTTATTCCTACATACTTCCCATTAGAGTTTCCCATTGCAACGTCCTCTGGAGACGCCATGAAGAATGACAAAGTTTGGGTGATATACCTACTGGACTAGTTAAAAATCTGTCAAGGTACAGTGGTGCCTTGGTACTCATCGTTGATTGGTTTCTGGGAGTTGCGATGAGTAACAAAAACAATGAGCACCAAACAGATTATTCCCTTAAGGAATAATGTAGTGAGTCACAAGGCAATCGACACCGACAAGTTCTAGCTTGCACATTGAGTACTAAACAAACAATGAGTACCTGGACAAACTTTTCACATCAAAATGCACTGAGTACCAAATTTGACGACTTTCAAAGCAGTTGACTACCAAAGTACCACTGGATTGTGCTTCTCCTTAGATCAGGGGTGTCAAACTCAATTTCTTTGAGGGCCACATCAGGGTTGTGTTTGACCTCTGGGTAGCTGTGGCCAGCTCGACGTCACTCGTTGAGGCTCCATTTTTGGCCGTGACAGCCTCCTGCAGTCCTCTGCCAGCAAAAACAGAGCTTGGGGAGATCACACATGGACTGCCCAGCTCCGTTTTCACTTGCAGAGGGCTGCGGAGGGCCATTGCAGCCAAAAATGGAGCCCTGGAAGACCACACACAGATGCCCTATCCCCGTTTTCACTGGCAGAGGCACCGTAGGGCGGTGTATCCAGGGTGGCCCCATGGGCCAGATATAAGAACTCCCAGTCCACGAGCCTTGAGTTTTATACCCCCCTGCCTTAGATGGTCAGAGTTGGAAATGACTTGAGTGTGTGCCATGAAATCGGTCACCACATATGGTCACCACGATGTAGAAAAGATGTGGAGACCCTAGAAAGAGTGCAGAGAAGAGCAACAAAGATGATTAGGGGACTGGAGACTAAAACATGTGAAGAACGGTTGCAGGAACTGGGTATGTCTAGTTTGACGAAAAGAAGGACTAGGGGAGACAGGATAGCAGTGCTCCAATATCTCAGGGGTTGCCACAAAGAAGAGGGAGTCAAACTATTCTCCAAGGCACCCGAGGGCAGAACAAGAAGCAATGGGTGGAAACTAATCAAGGAGAGAAGCAACTTAGAACTGAGGAGAAATTTCCTGACAGTTCGAACAATTAATCAGTGGAACAGAATTTGCCTCCAGAAGTTGTGAATGCCCCAACACTGGAAGTCTTTAACAAAATGTTGGATAGCCATCTATCTGAAACGGTATAGGGTTTCCTGCCTAGGCAGGGGGTTGGACTAGAAGACCTCCAAGGTCCCTTCCAACTCTGCTATTGTATTGTAATTGTAATATGTGGAACGGTTGCAGGAACTGGGTATGTCTAATTTAATAAAAAGAAGAACTAGGGGAGACATGATAGAAGTGTTCCAATATCTCAGGGGCTGCCCCAAAGAAGAGGGAGTCAAACTATTCTCCAAGGCACCTGAGGGTAGAACAAGAAGCAATGGGTGGAAACTAATCAAGGAGAGAAGCAACTTAGAACTGAGGAGAAATTTCCTGACAGTTAGAACAATTAATCAGTGGAACAGAAGTTGCCTCCAGAAGTTGTGAATGCCCCAACACTGGAAGTCTTTAAGAAGAGGTTGGATAGCCATTTGTCTGGAACGGTGTAGGGTTTCCCGCTTAAGCAGGGGGTTGGACTAGAAGACCTCCAAGGTCCCTTCCAACTCTGCTATTGTATTTTATTATATGTATTGTATTGTGTTATATATGTAGATCTTCTCTAGTGTGACCTCTCCTCAACGTGGCCTTTTAGATCTCCCAACAGAGCCTCCATGGCCACTGCAACTCAGCTCATCAACCTTGGCTCTGCTGGCCATTGTCCTCTTCCTTCTATTTTCCCTGGCATTTTAGACTTTCTCCAGGAAGAAGACAATTAAAATGGACTTGTAAAGAGTTGTCCTTACTCGCAATGCATTGTATTCAAGTCAGCACAATGATTACTGGAACATCAAGGCGTGAATCTGGTAAATTAGTGAAGTAGTTTTCTAAAAGGTCCCAACGATTGTTAATGTCAATAGAGGGAAGGAAAATGTTATTAAGAAAAATGCTACGGGCTCTGGGAAGTCAGGGGGGGAAGGGAGGTGGGGTGTTAGGGGGGAGGGGGGATATATAGTATGTGTTAGATTTTAAAGTAACGCGACTGCACTTGTATACTGTTGCTCTTTAATTTCACTGTAAAAATAGGACAAGCTGAATATATTAATAGATAGTAGAAATACACCGAAGGGAGGAGTAGAGGGATAGAAGAAAGAGGGGTAGAGAGGGTGGGAGAGAGGATGGGAGGGAGGGTGAGAAGGAAGGGAGGGAATGTACTGGGAGAGAGGAGTGGTAGAGGGGGAGAGGAAGTAGGGTAGAGGGGAATGTTGGAGGGAAGATGGAAAGTTGGAGGGGGGTGGAAGAAAGAGGTGTACGGAGGGTCGAAGAGGTACATTGGGTTTCTATTTTGGGGGGTATTGTTGACAAGAGGAATGGCTGTGTTTATTGTTTAATGTTATATGGCCCCGGTTATGCACAGTATATATGTGACTGTACGAAATGAAAATGGAAAATAAAAACACATTTACAAAAAAAAAAGAAAAAAGAAAAAAAAGAAAAATGCTACAAGGTCTAAATTTGAAGAAGGGCTAAGGTTGCCCTACTACATGGCTCACGCATAACCATGAAGATGCTGAGTTTAGTGGAAACCATTACACTCTCTCATTCTGCAGACTTAGTAATGCTCAAAGGGTGTAGGGAGATGTGCAGGTATAAGCTGATACCCCATAGCTGGTAATGTACCGATAGAAGAGAATATTTGTAGCTCAGAATTGAACTGGGGGTTTCCTTGGTGCTCTGATGATGTTACCTAGCTTGGTAATGAAACGTCTGCATGAAAACCACCAGGCTCAAGGAGCACCAAGGACCCCACACCCCTCCACCTCCGAAATCCCATTTCTCTCTAGCATTGATGTTACCTAGTTTGGTAATGAAATGTCTGCAAGAAAACTATTAGGCTCAGAGACTACCAAGGACCCCACACCACTCCTCCTCCTCCTCCTCCTCCTCCTCCTCCTCCTCTTCCTCCTCCTCCTCCTCCTCCTCCTCCTCCTCCTCCTAGTTGTAGTTGTAGTTCGTAGTTTATTATAATTTATAGGCCGCCCTTTTCCCTGAGGGGACTCAATCCCATCCTGAATCCCATTCCCCTCTAGCATTGCTGATGTTACCTAGTTTGGTAATGAAATATCTGCAAGAAAACTATTAGGCTCAGAGACTACCAAGGACCCCACACCACCACTACTACTATTCTTCCTCCTCCTCCTCCTCCTCCTCCTCCTCCTCCTCCTCCTCCTGAATCCCATTCCCCTCTAGCATTGATGATGCTACCTAGTTTGGTAATGAAACGTCTGCAAGAAAACTATTAGGCTCAGAGACTACCAAGGACCCCACACCACCACTACTACTACTCTTCCTCCTCCTCCTCCTCCTCCTCCTCCTCCTCCTCCTCCTCCTCCTCCTCCTCCTCCTCCTCCTCCACCTCCACCTCCTCCTCCTGAATCCCATTCCCCTCTAGCATTGATGATGTTACCTAGTTTGGTAATGAAACGTCTGCACGAAAACCATCAGGCTCTGAGAGCACCAAAGACCCCACTGTCCTCCTCCTCCCGAATCCCATTCCCCTCCAGCACTGACAATGTTACCTAGTTTGGTAATGAAACATCTGCAAGAAAGCCACCAGGCTCAGAGAGCACCAAGGAGCTCACAGTGGTCATCTAATTTAGGAATCAAGTCCCAGCTTCTTTATTTTCCAGCCAGTGATATTCCAAGGCATCTTGGAGATTAAATCATTTTCATGGAAGACTCGGGGACTTCAGCTGAGGGGAGATGGATGGGGGATGCTAACTTCCGACGGAGGGAAGGCACAAAGCTGCCCATTAGAATTTAAAACACCTGGAGACGCCTAACTTTATTCTTACTGTAAATTGTTCGGCTCTGAGAAGTCTCCAGGCACAGAGCCTCTAATTTTAGTAAGCTGTATAATTATCCTATCAAATTACCTGGCATTCAGACTGGCAGCCATTTTAACCACCTGCCAGTGACTATTAGAATTCCTTTACAAACACTAATGAATTTAGCCTCACGCCATCTCGGGGAAGGAAGGAAGTTTGGTTCTTATTTGACAGCTGGAGGTTAAAAAAAAATGTGTGTGTGTGTGTGTGCGATGACTGTGTGTGCACACCCATGTGTGTCAGAAAATGAGGCACGCCCTTGTAAATGATCGTATGTTTGAAATGTGGGATGCAAATTCGCTGAAACAATGCAGCCGGCTTTTAGCGCTCGGAAGAATCTCCTGGAAACAACTTGAAAAAGTTCCTAGTTTTGCAACATGCAAAATCAGAATTGATTTTGGATTACGTGAAAAGAGGAATTACTGGAGAGAGAAGGGGAAGGAAAACCATGGGCAGGATGTGTCGGAAGTTAGCGCCCCCCCTCTTAGAAAAATGAAATATTTTAGGAAATATTAAAAAGGGAGAATATGGATGAGAAACATGTGTAAAAGACTAAGTAGCTTCCTGCCCACCACCACCTTTGTCAATGGTCCATTAAGACCTGAGCCAATCTATTCTACATAACAAAGGTCTATCTCCTTCAGGCAGAGCCATAATAAGAATCCCAAAGCCTTCTCATTACATCATCACCCAGCAACAGCTCAACCAAGCTTGGGACTCAATAGACAGCCAACAAAGTTAGCTAAGACCTGCACCATCTGGGACTCTGACAGCCAATGGGATACATTTCTTGTACAGGAACAGGAAACTCTAAGATGGAGCCTAAGAGTGGGTATAAAACTCAGGCACTCTCAGCATCTCTTCCCTTTTTCTTCAAAATCTCCAAGGCATAACAAATCCCTTTCCCCTCCAGGACCTCAAACCACGTGGTCCTGTCCACCATTAAAACCATCCTTCCAAATAGCTACCCTGTTCCCAGTGTCTTTCTCCCCACTTGGAACTGAACCCAGATGGACATTTCTTCCAGCCGTTGTTTATCGAATTCGTAATCAACACATAGCTAGGTGTAGGAAGTATCACCACACACAGACCCTATATTTCCATGCCCCCAGAGGAAGCAAAGAAAAAAACCACCCACAGAAGCTGTAGCAACCCATGCTTCCCAGCCAGAATGGCCTCCAGTCATTCCAGTAAGAAGGTGTGAGGGTTCACCGACAAATGCACGCTCGACAAAAGCGCGCCGATGAAACCGTCGGAAAAAACCTGTGAGTTCGAAATCATGCCGAAGAATGAGCGCAGAAGCGCGCCGACAACAGCACGCCGACAGAAGCGCACTCTAAACCTAACCCTAAAGGTAACCCTAAACCTAACCCTGAACCTAACCCTAAACCTAACCCTCAACCTAACCCTAAACCTAACCATAAACCTAACCCTAACCCTAACCTTACATAACCCTAAACCTAACCCTGAACCTAACCCTAAACCTAACCCTAACCCTAACCCTAACCCTAACTCTTACCTTAATCGTAATCGTGCTTCTGTCGGCGCGCCTTTGTGGGCGTGCTGTCGACGTCGTGGTTTTATCGCCGCCATTTCGTCGGCACGCTGTTGTCGGGCGCGCATTTGTTGGGTCACAAGATGTGAGACAGGTTGAATTAATAGGATGAAGCATTAAGTCTGAAAACATAAAAGAATTTACATCCCCCATCGTTCCCCAAGGTTTGCCTTGACGGTGTCTACAAACCCAGGAAACCAAATAGGGACAATTAGAATACAGAAAGGCACATTATTAACCTAATCAATGTTTTATAGTGTCCTGCATTCATGTGGCCATGTTTTAAAATGGTTTTTGCCAAAACCTAGCATTTACTTTTTTTTTTTTGACAAAACCAGGAAACTATTCTTAATGTCTGTGACTTTCCCTTTACAACTGCCACGAAAAAAAGGTTGTCAAAGTACATGAACCATTTTTACGACTACCGTGGTTGATAGCAATAGCACTTATTTCCTCTGGGAGGGGCCATTCATTGTCCCGCCTGACTCCCAAGTCAATCCATGTTCTTTAGCTGTTCCCTTCGTCTGGCAACTCTGCGCATGCGCACACTGGGAACAGGCTCCAGCTGTTTGCTGACTCACTGATGTCTGACTCTGAAGGCAGATGATAACTGGCATACGGCCCTGGCCCCCTCTCTGCCTCCGACACAGAGCCCTCACCAGAGCCTTCCCCAGACTCCAGAACTGGCCCTTGTTCCTCCCCAACCTCCTCACTATCCGAATCTGCTGCCAGCTCTGCAACAGGACTTTCTTTAATATATATATTTTTTTTCCTTGAAGATGTTTCACTTCTCATCTAAGAATCTTCTTTGGAGCGGAAGAAGCTCTTTAGATGAGAAGCAAAATGTCTTCAAGGTAAAAACAAATAAAGTCCACTTGCCTTTTGAAAAGGTAGCTTTGGGACAACCATGACCTGGATGACTGAGAATCTCCACAGACATGACATCTAGAATGTTCTTGGTGCATCTCACCCAGGATGAACATACATCGTGCACCCGGGACCATCCGAAATTCTGCATATTTTGTCTTGCCCCTTTCGTTCTCCTTTATCAATAGTAGTACCATTCCTCATGGCAATGAACTAATTTCCATTATAATACACCTCCCCTTGTTTTTTAGAGTGGTTTACAACCACTTAGCACACTAGGGCTTAGAATTATATACCGCTTCATAGTGCTCTATAGCCCTCTCTAAGCAGTTTACAGCCTATTGCCCTCAACAATCTGGGTCCTCATTTTACCCACCTCGGAAGGATGGAAGGTTGAGTCAACCTTGAGCTTGGTGAGATTCGAACTGCCAAACTGGTAGCAGCCGGTGATCAGCAGAAGCAGCCTGCAGTAACTGCACTCTAACCAGTGCACCACCTGGCTCTTGGAACCCCACTAGGTTCCATGATGACCATAAGCTGAGAACTTGCCTGTAATTTTGAAATGGGGTGGTGGTGGAATACCACACCACACCATCATGCCTTCGCTTCTTGAGTCATATTCATGATATGATCTCAGATTACTGAAGCGTGAGAAGGCCATGGGATTCCACAAACTGCTCACTCATACAATCTTGAATTGTATTTTGGAAGTGTGTCTTTAAGGTACAAAACATTGATAATCACAATAAGATGCGGGAGCCTGGTTTGAGAGTAGAGTACATGAAAAAGAACTACTGTAAATGTCTTGGTGTTTCACAAATGGGATATGGAACAGACCAGAGTAGAATATAGCAGTGTTTCTCAACCTTGGCCACTTGAAGATGTCTGGACTTCAACTCCCAGAATTTCATCAGGGTGGGATTCAGCCAGTTCGGGGGAACTAGATGTTAATTTTAATCTGGTTCGCCGAACTGGTCGTTGCAACGACTGGCTGGCCTCGCCCACCCCACTCCACCTCTCCCAGGAGTCTCCACGCAGCTCGTTTTAGATGCGAGGTGGCCTGTGCGCAGATGAAAAATGAGCCTTCCGGAGCCTTTCAGGCCCATTTCTGGTGTCCAGGGGGCTTTTGGAGCCTGGGGAAGGCCATTTTCACCCTCCCGGAGGCTCAAGGAAAGTCTCTGGAGTATTGGGAGGGTGAAAAACAGGCCTACTGGAAGTAGTAGTGTTGAAGCAGATTGAGGTTTGTAATCTACTTAAGAAAGACCAGGACTTGAGACCACAAAGGTGAGAGAAACAGGTTTATTTGATGCATCGAGTTCAGCGTGTTCACACACCAAAATCTGAACTGGAATTAAGAATCTTCAAGTAGCCAAGGTTGAGAAACACTGGAATATAGAATATAGGAGAGGAGAACAGAGAGAAGGGAAGGGAAGGGAAGAGAAGAGAAGAGAAGAGAAGAATTATAGAGTTGGAAAGGACCTTGGTGGTCTTCAGGTCCAACTCCCTGCTCAAGTAGGAAACCTTATATCATGTTAGACAAATGGTTTGTCCAATTTCTGCTTAAAAATCTCCAGTGACGGAGCATCCATAATTTCTGAAGACAAGCCATTCCACCAATTAATTTTCCTTACTGTCAGGAAATTTCTCCTTTCGTGTACTTTGGATCCCTCCTTCATAACTGTAACTTACGTAGTCTTTAAGTTCCATTTTTTTAAAAAGAAAAAAGAAAAAGCATAGTACCAACATTTTAGGAGGAAATACCGCTGTAATATTCTGCATTTAGATGTTGGTGTCCAATTATGCGGCCATTTAAGGGCAATGTCATGAAACTGGATCATATCCAGCAAAGAGACTAAGAGGCTGAAAGAGAAAGAAAGGAAAACCTAAAAAGGAATGATTGGAAAACTTGGATATATGCTCATAGTAGGACTATGTTAATATTCACTTCTAGGATTAGAATTAAATCACCCCATCATATATGTCTCTGAATTGTCAGATCAATTTGATGGTTCCAATCAGATATTCTTTATCAGCTTGACAATTTGATGAGTATTTGCACTTACACAATTGTGCTTTTTTTTCCCTCTTCCTTTTCCTGAATGGAATCGACTTGTTCAGGCTGATGAATTGAGTCAAATCTACGTGGCTCATCAAATTTGACTGACAGTTCAAACCAGATTGCAGATGGCTCACACATACCTAAATGTTTGGGCTGGAGGAGTAAGTGGCCTGTCTGTAAGCATCTGATGGGCTGTGCAGAAGAGGGCTTGAAGGATGCTTTTTGGCTCCAGAAGAGAAGACTATACAAGCAACCTTCAAACATTTTATAATGCCTTGATAAGGCCACACTTGGAATACTGCATCCAGTTTTAGTCGCCTCGATGCAAAAAAGATATTGAGACTCTAGAACCGTGATGGCAAACCTGTGATATGCAACATATCTTACAGACCAGTAGAAATAGCTGATGGGTACATTCGCTCTCTCTTAAACAGATAATTTACTCATTGTTTTCCTTCCTATCCATCTTTTAGAAGTTTACTTATGAGACGGTGGCATTACAAACTATACGACTCTAAGTAAGAGCGTTTTCTTCGCTGAGTACATATACTGTTCCACAAAATATATCTGTTACTTTCCTTCTATAACCGCCAAAAATAATAATAATAATAATAATAATAATAATACAATGCCAGAAAAATCTTAGAAAGCATCCAACTATCAAATTTGGGAAGACAATCCCCCCCAAGAGTTATTTTTTTCTATTGTTGTCGAAGATGTTGTATGTAATGATTGTTTCCTTTTTTAAAAACAATCATATCTTTTAATGAACAACCAGCTGTTTATACCCCAGAGTCTTCTCCTTAGCAGCCCCCTCCTCCATGCTTGCAACTGGTTCCAAGAACAGCTGGGTGATGAAATCTTTCCACGCACAAACATCCTTCCTCTCTTCCTGCAAAAAAAAAAAGGAATATAAAATAAAAATAAAATAGGAAAACCTGTAACGTTCACAGATTTCTGTTGTGCCTTTTGGCTTACCTCTTCCATCTGTGCTCCAATCCGACCTAAGTGCTGAATCATATGAGACAGCTTGATCTTCTTCCTCCTTCTCGTCTTCTGTTTTGATCCAAGAACAACGTTAAGACGATTCGAAAGAAATCTGGATTTGTAACCGGGTAACTGATTCATGTTACTGTCTGGGACATTTTGATCTGATCGGTTCATCTCAAATATTGCAGGTATTTCTTAAATGTAACTATCTGTATTTTTCGGACTATTAGAGGCTCTGAAATATAAGACGCACCTAGATTTTGGGGAGGAAAACAAGAAAAAAAAATCTGTCTCCCAGCAATTTGCCTCCTTGCAGCAAACAGCAAACAGCCTGGTTCAGCGTCAGCACAGCCTGTTTTGGCGATTGGATCTGCCTACCGGAATACCGCCCATCAGCTGATCCAGGCTGCGGGGATCGTCACCGCCCATCGCCGCCATCACTACCTATCGCCGCTGCCACCTATCGCTGCCTCCGTGCGCCCCATTTCTGACCTCCGCACGTCTTATTTTCAGCCTGAAAATGGTCTGAAAACGGCCTGAAAAATGCCCCCAAAATAGCCATGCGCACGCCAGCCAGCTAGTCTTTGGGTTTCCGGTGCTCTGGTGCATGCACATCCACACACATGCACATGCATTCTGGTTTGGACACTCAGTGCCAAAAAGCTTTTGCCATCGCTGCTGTAGGCTGTCCTGAGTCCCAAGCTTGGTTGACTCTTGCTGGGTGACGATGAAATGAAAGGGCTTTGGGCAATTCCTACTATGGCTCTGTCTGAAAGAGGTAGATCTTTGTTATGCAGAATAGACTGGCTCAGGCCTTAATGGCCCATTGACAAAGGTGGGGGGGAGATGAGTTTCTTCCTCCCTTTTAGGGGGAAATATTCCGCCCTTTTCATATTTCCTAAAATATCTCATTTTTTTCCCGGAGAGGAGTAGGTGCAAACTTCCTACAGTTCTCGTGGTTCCCTTTTCTTCAAAACGTGATTAAGATGTTCAAACATGCCCAACACTTTTGTAGGCTGAGAAGCTGTTCATGCATCGGGTCTTCACGGGCATGGAAACTATTTGTGCTTCCATGGAGGAAACGGAGCAGGATGGTGCGGTGGCCTAGAGGGGAAGCTCTCGCCTCATAACCAGGAGGCCGTGCGTTCGATCCTAGAGAGTGGCAGATATTTCTCTCTTTGGGTACAATGAGAACATATCTGCTGAAGAAAGCTCCGCATTGGCGACAGGAGGAGCATCCGGCCATTCAGCTCTCTGCTAGCTTCATTCAGTTGCCCAGACTCCATGCTGAAAGGGATTATGGGGTCGTTAAATGATGACGACAGAGGAAACAGTGCAGGAATATGTCCCTTGGACCTGAACCAGGGGTGGGTTTCAACCGGTTCGCGGCGGTCCCTGCAAACCGGTTGGTCGGCGAACCCGGAAGTAAGTAACTTCCGGAAATGGCGACTGGCCCACCCGCCCGCCCGCGCTCCTTACCCGGTTTTGACGAGTTCTGCACTTCCACGCATGCGCAGGACGCATACAGCGCCTGCGCAATCCTCCAGGAGCAGCTGGAGCATCGCACAGATGTTAGTACGCATGCGTGCGCCGCGTGCGTGCACAAGGACGCCGCTGGCCCCGTTCCAACCGAACCGGTTGGAACGGGGCGAGAAACCCACCCCGGGACCTGAACTCACCATGAAACTGTATTTGAGTTTCCCAAAATATGATCACCCAGCCCTGGGAAATGTCCATGCCTGCTAGAGGAAGATATATTGCTTGCTTGTCTTTCCCTTAAATAACATTTGAGGTTAATGATGGATTGAACCATCGTTTTGAAGAAATGTAATCACCTTAAGTGACCAGAGAAAATTATCTCCGAAGCGAGATGTAACATAGACTTTATGAGTTGCCTGCATCTGGATTTGCAAGATAATGGGTGAGGCCATGTGTTGCCGAAGTTCCTGTTACCGCAAACCAATTTGGTGCGCTCGTTCTTACACGTGTTCTAATTTTGGCTCTGAAATAAACGGCACTTTATTAATTTGTGGCGCATCCTGCCAAGCTTTGCCTGGTGCTCGGTGGCAGGTGCTTCGCAGTGGGGCGTCCACGGCAGAAGCTGCAGATGTTTCTCCAGATTGTCAAACCAAATTGGGCAAGGAGCAATGCACGGCCCTCCTCCTAACCGAAGATTTGGAGTTAGGTATGCGGCTAATCTTAGAGAACTAATCTAGTCAACCGATATGAAATCATTCTTGTTGGTAAATTCTGGGTTCCGTTAAATAAACAATGATGTCTATTGGGTCCCTAGAGATACACCTTCTCCATAATGGTACCCACCCTCTGGAATGAAGTTATGGCAAGCTGAGCAGAGCAGGTGGAGGCATGGAGGTGACTGGCGAGATGATTAGCTGGGCCTGAAGAGTGGGCGGGCATGGCAAGCAAACATCGAGCGGGCAGGCAGTGCAAGCAAGTAGTGACTGGGTGGGCGGGGCCAGCCAGAGGTGGTATTTACTGGTTCAGTGAACCGGTCAAAATTTCCGCTACTGATTTGCCCAAACCAGTCCGAATCAGCTGAATCCCACCTCTGGTTATGCCTGAGATTTGAATGGCTCCCACCTTACTAGTGTTTCGAAGGATTTTAAAGGCCTGGCTCTTCCCCTAGGCCAGGGCTCTGCCAACGTGGTGAATTGAAGACTTGTGGGTTTCAATTCCCAGAATTCTTCAGCCAGCTATGCCTGCTTTGGAATTCTGGGAATTGAAGTCTACAAGTGTTAAAGTTGCCAAGTTTGGAGATGCCTTCCCTAGGACTTTGGAGAAGACACCTGATGCCCCTATCTTTCCTTCTGTTCTTTTCTGGATTAATTTTATTGGACATCATTGTCCCAAAGGTGCTTTTTTTTTTTTTCAAGAGGCAACTGGACTTTCTTATTTTTCTTTGAAGATGTTTCGCTTCTCATCCAAGAGGCAATCAATGTCAAAATTGAACATATGACATCATCCCTCTCCGGTCTATAACACAGTACTTTCAACAGGGCCAAGAAGGCTCCACACCACATTTGCACCACTCAGGTGACCCTGAGGACACAGGTAAACCTCCAAGTGGCCTCAAGGACCCTCTAAAAGGATGCAAACGGCCAGCTGCCTGCAAGGAATATAAATCCTTCCATTCCCCACCATCCAGTCAGAGCTGAAGAAGCTTCTTGGAGCCGAGGTGGCGCAGTGGTTAGGGTGCAGTACTGCAGGCCACTTTAGCTGACTGTGATCTGCAGTTCAGCGGTTCAAATCTCACCAGCTCAAGGTCGACTCAGCCTTCCATCCTTCCGAGGTGGGTGAAATGAGGACCCAGACTGTGGGGGCAAGTTGCTGACTCAATTTGCTAAAAAAAATTGTAAACCGCTTAGAGAGGGCTCTATGAAGCAGTATATAAGTCTAATTAATAAATAAATAAATAAATTAAAGTGAAAGGTCTTCAAGGAAAAAGGAAAGGTTTTCAAGGAAAAAAAGAAGGAAAGTCCAGTTGCCTCTTGAAAAAGCACCTTTGGGGCAACCATGACCTGGATGACTGAGAATCTTGATGGACATCATTGTTCTTTTTTTCTTCTTCAACACTCTGATGTACTTGAAATATTCCATGTCCACCTATGCTACTTGGTACATAGAGTCAAGTTGCAGGTGAGGTAGAACGCTTAGGAAGGCTCCCTCTCCATCAGATGAGTTATGAGATCTTTTTCAAACCTGAACATGCTTGGATATTGTTTAACCTCCCAAGGAGGTAATTTTAGCTTGACCTGAGATTTATGGATGTCCCACAGGAGCAGTTGGCTTTTGCTTTGTTATGGAGAGCAAGACCTAGCAACAGAGGTGGGTTCCTACCAGTTCGCACATATTCGGTAGAACCAGTTCGTCAAATCTACCGAACCGGTTAGAAGAGGTTCCACCAGTGGACCCGGAAAGCAGGCCACACCTACAGAAGAGGTTCCAATTTTTTTTGAAACCCACCACTGGCAAAGATCTTGTAACTTGATAGCTTTAAGACTTGCATGCTTCAATGCCAGAGTTTCTGAATAGCTACTTGGACCGACCTAAGTACTAATTCATAATTTCATATCCGGTCACATGGGTGGCAAGCAGTGGTAGGTTTCAAAAATTGTTCGCACCTACTCTGTGGGTGTGGCCTCCTTTGTGGGAGTGGCTTTCCGCCCATGTGACCAGATGGGAGTGGCTTGCCGCCCATGTGACCGGATGGGAGTGGCTTGCCGCCAATGTGACTGGATGGGAGTGGCTTGCCGCCCATGTGACCGGATATGAAGATGCCGACGACACTTGTCAGAACCACCTTAAATTACCTCACACACAGCACTGGCATGCATAAGAATAGGATGTAAACTTGTTTTTTAAAAGGCATCTTTGGTTTGCGTCAAAACAACTTCAACACACGCAATGTTCTGATTGCACCACAAACGCAGTAGTCATCCTTACCTTTCACAGAGGCCCTGAGTTTTATAAATAGGAGCATGATAGTATAGAATAATCATATCCAAGGACCCAGTGGTGAGTTTCAAAAAAGTTTGGAACCTCTTCTGTAGGTGTGGCCTGCTTTCCCTGTCCACTGGTGGAACCTCTTCTAACCGGTTCGGTAGATTTGACGAACCGGTTCTACCGAATAGGTGCGAACTGGTAGGAACCCACCTCTGGTGGCAAGTCACTCCCACAAAGGAGGCAACACCCACAGAGTAGGTTCCAACAATTTTTGAAACCCACCACTGACTAGCAAGAGCTCCTCCATTACAGAGCAAGAAGGAAACAACAAGCATACCAATGTTCTCATTCCATACATTGCAGGGATATCTGAAAAGCTCAGGAGGATTTCCAGCCAACGCAACATACACGCACACTTTAAACCCAAGTGTACACTTAAGGCGGAAGCTTGCCCACCCCGAGGATAAAAACACCCAGGCAAAAACGGAGCAAGGGGATAAAATGCAATGCAATGCAGACCTGTGTGCTGGAGAAACAAAACAACCACTTCACAAACTCATGGCACAACGTGGGAGATCAAAACCCATCAGGAAAAGATTCAACAGTCCACCTGCGTTTGAAAGGAAAAGGAATGCCGAAAAGGTTCCCCATCACTGCTTCATGTATTTCTCTTTCCTTTACAGTCATAGGTTGTCTGAATGACATACCTGCCTCGTTTTAATATTGAGTTAGGGATTTTTCTCCGAGGCCAAGTACCTGGCTCCAGGGACTCTTTTGCTATTGTTTTCAAAAAAAAAACCAACACCATTGTTTTCTCTCGAAAGGAAGAAAGCACGAATACGTTAGCTGGTGACAAAACACACTATGTCGGTATATTTTTGCAGTGCACCTGTATGCTTCCCTTGGGGAGTTTTCATTATAAAATCACATCTCAACTTTATCAGGTTTCAGCAATCACGGAATGTGTACTGAATATTTTTAGTCCCCACCAGAAAGGGCCGTAAGAAAAAGATGTGCAGTACTTTCTCGAGATGTGTTTTGATTTTCCTGTTTGCCTGGCCTTCTGGTTCTCTTTTTCCCCAGGTCCCAAAAATCTAACAAGAGAAGAGAAGAGTTGGAAGGGACCTTAGAGGTCTTCTAGTCCAACCCCTGCTTAGGCAGGAAACCCTACACCACTTCAGACAAATGGTTATCCAATGGTTATTTATCTTCTTCAAAACCTCCAGTGTTGGAGCATTCACAACTTCTGGAGGTAGTTTGTTCCACAGGTTAATAATTCTAACTGTCAGGAAATTTCTTCTTAGTTCTAAGTTGCTTCTCTCCTTGATTAGTTTCCACTCATTGACTCTTGTCCTGGCCTCAGTTGCTCTAGAATATATGTCAATATCATCTTCTTTGTGAGAGCCCAAGTCTTGGAAGATAGCTATTAAGATATCTTCTCCTCTCCTCTCCCCTCCCCTCCTCTCTCTCCTCTTCTCTGTCTTCTCCTCTTCTCTCTCTCCTCTCCTCCTCTCCTATTCTCTATCTTCTCTCTTTTCTCTTCTCTCTTCTCTCTTTTCTCTTCTCTCTTTTCTCTCTTTTCTTCTCTCTCTTCTCCTCTCCTCCCTTCTTCTCCCTATTCTATTCTCTCTCCTCTTCTCTTCTCTCCCCTCCCCTCTCCTCTTCTTCTACTTTATTATAAGCCTGCATTAATAGAAGCTGAGCGAATAAATAAAGTGTGAAAAGTGGTCATAAGTCACCTTCTTCAGTGCCGTTGTAACTTTGAATGGTCGCTAAACAACTGTTGTAAGTTGAAGACTACCTTTAGGTAGCCACAAATATTTAAAATGCTTATGAGAGTCTAAATGCATGAATTCACCATTGGCGGTTCAATAACTTGAAAATCAGCACCTAAAAACAAGAAACATATTCAGCCGAATATAATAATAAGATTAGGAGAAAAGGATTTTGGTAAATGTTGTCTTTGGGCATCTAGGAAACGAGGGATTACAGTGCTTCTCACACACACACACACACACACACACACACACACACACACACACACACACGGTCTTTGGAGCGCCCAGCTGTAATGCTATTATAGCAAAGGAGATAGCTTTATTCGGAAGATTTCGAAAACACGCAGCCACACAAAGACGGTGGCCATAAATAGGTGGTGACCTCTTACGATGCAGGATTTCTTTTAAATTATAGCACCATCTGGTCAATTCGCTTAAAAGCATTTATGGCTTGTGGATGGAAGAGGCTGATATGTTTTCGTATACATTGGTCCATCCTCGTCTTTTAGCAGTTGCCTAGCGTCGTTTGTGAGTTCAGGACTGGATGTCTGGAAATCATCTCTGCAAATCGCAAAGGTGCTTTCTATTTTTTCTTCTAAAGGCAACTGAACTTCGTTTTTTTAATCCTTGAAGCCCTTTTTCCTCCGCATCCGAGAAGCTTCTTCAGTTCTGGCTGAATGGTGGAGGGTGGAAGGATTTATATTCCTTGCAGTTATCAGGTCCGTTAGCAGCCTTCCTGAGGGTCGTTAAGGCCACTTGGAGGTTTTATCTGTGGCCTCAGGATCACCTGAATAGTGCAGATGCGCAATAGTGCAAATGGGTGTGCAAATAGGGGGACTCCACACCAATTTCCACTATTTCCACTATTTCCACTATTCAGGTGCAAACGGGTCACTACTCAGGTGACCCTGAGGACACAGAAACACAGATACGTTAGAAATAAGGGCTCACATCTTCAGCCTTAGATTATGTTTCAATTCAGCCAGTGTTATTCTTACATTATTTTATTTATTTATATCTTGCCTTCATTGGTTTGTTTTTTTTACAAATAACTCAAGGCTGCCAATGTATTCAACATACCTTCCTTCTCCTATTTTTCCCACAATAACAACCCTGTGAGGTGAGCTGGGCCAAGACACTGACTGGCTCAAAATCACCCACCTGGCTTTCATGACTAATGCAGGACTAGAACTCACCATCCCCCGGTGATTGCTCAAAGTCACCCAGCTGGCTTTCATGGTTAAGGCAGGACTAGAACTCACCATCCCCTGGTCATTGCACAAAGTCACCCAGCTGGTTTTCATGGCTAAGGCAGGACTAGAACTCACCATCCCCTGGTCATTGCACAAAGTCACTCAGCTGGCTTTCATGTCTAAGGCAGGACTAGAACTCACCATCTCCTAGTGACTGGCCCAAAGTTTTCCAGCTGGCTTTCGTGGCTAAGATGGGACTTGAATTCACGGCCTCCTGGTTTCTAGCCTGGTCCTTTAACCACTAAACCAGCTTTAAAAGATATACCATCCCTTCCTATCAAATGTGATGCGGTGGCTCAGTGGCTAAGATGCTGAGCTTGTCGATCAGAAAGATCGGCAGTTCGAATCCCTAGTGCCGCGTAAAGAAGTGAGCTCCCGCTACTTGTCCCAGCTTCCGCCAACTTAGCAATTCGAAAGCACATGAAAAATGGAAGTAGAAAAAAAAAGAACCACCTTTGGTGGGAAGGTAACAGCGTTCCGTGAGCCTTTGGCATTTAGTCATGCTAGCCGCATGACCATGGAGATGCCTTCGGACAGCGCTGGCTCTTCGGCTTTGAAACAGAGATGAGCACTGCCCCCTAGAGTCGGGAATGACTAGCACATATGTGCGAGAGGAACCTTTATCTTTACCTTTAACCCAGTGGTTCCCAAACTTGGCAACTTTAAGACTTGTGGACTTCAACTTTCAGAATTCTCCAGCCAGCTCTGCTGGCTGGAGAATTCTGGGAGTTGAAATCCACAAGTCTTAAAAGTTGCCAAGTTTGGGAACCACTGCTTTAACCTATCAAATAGTTTTGCGTTGGTACAAGGTAGAAAAGGGAGCACCTGGTTTCCTCCCCCCCCCATTTTACTTTTCTAACGTACATAAAAGACCTTAAGAGAGAATAACCAAAGAGAAAAAGATTTTTTTCCCATAAGCGTCTCCATACTAATTACCTACCATATGATTTCAAGCTGCTCCAAGATAATCTTCCTTTTTTTGGAGACATATAAGTACAGAAAATGTAGACTGCTGATATTAAGCGGACTGCCCTTTTCATCCCCTGCCTGCTGTTCGCGCTAAATGGACTTGATGTCTGCTGATGTTTAATAAATAAACATCACGCTACTTTTTTCTTTTTTCTTTTTTGCCTTTTTATGTCTTTCTTTCAGAACGCTGGAAATTCGATTACTTAAGTATGCACTTCTCTGGGCAGTGACCGTGAGAAAGAGGCTCTGTTTATCTAGCCAATCTGATCGGTAAACTAGGGTTTATTGTCGCAATGTTACTGTGTTGTTGTTGGTTAAAAGACAGCGGTGGGAATTCAAAAATTTCAGCAACCAGTTCTCTGCCTGGTTGCTGGGTGGGCGTGGCCTACTCAGCCTCCCGCACCATCTGTGTGTGTGTGTGTGTGTGTGTGTGTGTGTGTGTGTGTGTGTGTGTGGCGTTTTTGCCCTCCCCAGGCTCCTGAGGCTTTCCCCGAGCCTGCAGGAGGGCAAAAATGGCCTCTCCCAGACTCCAGAGGCCCTCCGGAGGCCAGAAACAGGCCCATTTTCATACTTCTACTGATGCAGGAGGGGGTGCACAGGTAAACCCACCAGTGGCTGGCCAGGTTAGGTGGTCTTAATAGAATGGACCTTATAAATTCATATTAGCTTGGCTTTTCATTCTAGTGCCCTGGAGCTCCAAAGTTGACTTTTAGCTGGAGTGAACTTTTCTCCCCAACTTCCTCATAGGTATTAAAAATAGGGCTGAACAGCGTGGCAAGACCCTGTAAAGGAGGGGCACAGGAAGCCAGGCGTGGGTGAGAGATAGAACAGAGGTAAAAACTGCTGACAGCTTAAGACATTATAGGAACTTCTCTTTCTTGTATTTTTCCTATGTACTTCTCTGTAACATTCCAAAGTGAACTTCCCCTTTTTGAAATGTCATGTTTGTCTCGTGTATGGAAACGCCTTGAGAATGCACAGTGTGGAACACGGCATAAAAGTAGCATCCTGGGCAGAGCCCAGGCAGTTCAGATTTTGGTGTGTGAACACGCTGAACTCGATGCACCAAATAAACCTGTTTCTCTCACCTTCGTGGTCTCAAGTCCTGGTCTTTCGTAAGTAGATTACAAACCTCAATCTGCTGCAACACTACTACTTCCAATAGGCCTGTTTTTCACCCTCCCAATACTCCAGAGACTTTCCTTGAGTCTCCGGGAGGATGAAAATGGCCTTCCCCAGGCTCCAAAAGCCCCCTGGACACCAGAAATGGGCCTGAAAGGCTCCGGAAGGCTCATTTTTCATCTGCGCACAGGCTACCTCGCATCTAAAACGAGCTGCGTGGAGACTCCTGGGAGAGGTGGAGTGGGGTGGGCGAGGCCAGCCAGTCCTTGCAACGACCGGTTCGGCGAACCAGATTAAAATTAACATCTAGTTCCCCCGAACTGGTTGAATCTCACTCTGATGAAAGAGATCCCAACCCCAATTCCCTCCTCAGCCACAGAGCTCACTCTGTGACTTTGGGCCAACCTCACTCAATGCAACCCACTTCCCAGGATTCGTGTTTGGATAAGGATAGTGCTTGCAAGACCGTTGTTAAGTGATTTTTGCCTTCCTTTACAATCTATTTTGAACTCGGGCTCCTGAGGTAATGACAAGGCTCAGTGCTAACACAACAGCTTTATTAGAACGTTAACTAGACAGGAACACGAACAAACGCTCTGACAGCCCTTTTATACCCCGAGCTGTCAGCGCGCTAACCAATAGGAACCTTCCAAATCTCCCGCCTAAACAACACGCGAACGGACCAATCAAAGAACGCCCTGCCTGATTGATAAGAGAGGGCGGGACACGCAGTTATGTGACACTATCTTTTTTTGCCCCAGTTGTTAAGGGAAAGAAATCCCGCCTAGGGAATGATCAGAGAAGAGATGGCACAGCCTGCAGCTGCGCAACAGGAAGAGAAAGAGATTTCCAAACAGGAAATCTCTCTAGTTTCTAACACTGAAAAAGTGATGACTGAAGTTTTGCACTACCAGATTTGCATTAATTTAGTGACCACAGCAATCGGTCATAAAATCGAGCACAGACATGTGCTGACCGGCTTCCTGACTGCCATGATTTACAGGCTCAATTATGGTTGTAAATCTGTGTCAACGAATCTTCAAAGAAGTCTAAATAAGCCATTCCTACATTCCTGGATGTAGCCATACAAAGTTATTGCCCTGAAATTGACTGACTCAACAGTAAATTTACATTTATCTAGGACTGAATTGCGATCAGCAACCAAAGGTGAATGGGTTGGAATTTAAATCATCATCTTTTAATGAGCCCATAATCCCTTGCTGGGTGGAGTCTGGGCAACTGAATGGAGCTAACAGAGTGTTTACTGGCCAGATGCCCTTCCTGTCACCAATGCGGAGTTTTGTTCAGCAGATATATTCGTATTGTTCCCAGAGAGAGACATATCTGCCGCTACCTAGGATCAAACTCACAGCCTCCTGATTGTGGGGCGAGAGTTCCACCTCTAGGCCATTCCAATGGGTTGGAATTTAAATAACTGAAAATAAATGATATAGGGTCTCCCACTCGAAAGGGGGTTGGACTAGATGACCTCCAACCTCCCTTCCAGCTTTGTTATTTGCATAAGACAATTTACTTACCATGTCTGATAGCCAGTCATTTTTTTTACCCCCAGTTCTTTCTTCTCTCCTTCTCAAAGTGGAGCCCTGATAGATTAGCCATTATTTCCATCATTTTAGCACCGTTGAGAAGAGAGGAAAGGCACCGTTACTTGTAAAGGAAAATTGAGATCAAAGTGAAAAACGGATCATTTGAGTTGAGCCAAAAAAAGCTTGCGTGAAGATCAAAAGAAACCTTACGGCGACGATGCTTCCTAATGTTAGAATTGCCAGTTTAAGGGAAATAAGTCTCCAGTCGCTCCTCCGTCCTTGAGATAATCAGTATTGTTAACAGGGCCACTACATAGCAGAAGTAAAGTTGGGAAGATACCAAAGGAATCCAGAAGTCCTTGCAAGCTGTCATCCTCCTGTCGAGCCTTAATCTGCAGAGGAGGACGATCTGGAGCTGGGAGATCAAGGGGGTGTCTTTCTTGGGTTCAGAGGAATGTGGGGAGGGGCAGGCTGAGGCAGCCCAGGACCCCTCAGGATTGGGATGGCTTGCTAGCAGGGAGGAACAGGGGCAGGATGACCCAAGAGAGGGCAAGCAGAGGAGCGACTGAGCTCAAGCAAAAGAGCAAGGACTACCCCCTCCTGATCCCCGAGCACAGAGAGTGGAGAGAAGGCAGGAACAACGCAAGCTGACCCGACAACTCAGGAGAAGAATGCTCCACCCCCTCTTCACAAGGCACACCTGGGGACTGAGATTTAAGGAGATGCCGTGGGGAGGGGTGTTTTTCCGGAACAAATGCTGAATTAGTGGCATTTTGTGTGCCATTGCCAATGGCTTTTGCAGGACTGCTTCCCTTGTTCCTTAGCTTCGTGGATTCATTTCCCTCTTCCCTTGCTTTGCTGGACTGCACACAGCCAGAGGTTGCTGTGCGTGTGTGTGTGTGAGAGAGAGAGAGAGAGTGCACCAGTGGTGAGATACGACCGGTACGCCCCAGTACGGGAGTACTGGTGCCTGCTGGGAACATCAGGTACCGTTCCAGTACGGTGCTCCGGAGGGCCCACCTGCCCGCCCGCTCTCCTTACCTGTATTTGAGCCAGTTTGAGCTTCTGCACACGCACATGGAGCATACGGTGCCAGCGCAATGCTCCACTGAGCAGCTGGAGCATCACGGGCAGTAAGTACGCATGTGTGCTGCACGTGTGCTGCATGCATTCAAGTGGTGGACGCCTGGACCCGTTGCAGTGTACCGGTTGCAACAGGATCCGCAACCCACCACTGGAGAGCATGTTTTGCTCTGGGACGTGCCATGAACGTGGGAGCATCTGGGGGAAAGTTGGAGCATGAAAGTGGGGGTTGAACTTTCAGCTGGCTATGTGGCCATTGTGCCTTGTCCCGGGTCATCACACAAGCCTTCGTTTCAATGACTGCCTTTTTTTAAAATGGATGATGGTAATCCTCAACTTATAACCATAGTTGAGCCCAAAAATGTCCACTGCAAACCGAGACAGTTGTTAAGGGAGCTTTGCCCCATTTTACTACCTTCCTTGCCACAGTTGTTGAGTGAATCCCTTCAGGTGTTGAGTTAGGAACCCGGTTGTTAAATGAATCTGGCTTCCTCGTTGACTTTGCTGGTCAGAAGGTCTCAAAAGGTGACCACTTGACCTTGGGACGCTGCAACTATCCTAAATACGTGCCAGTGTCCAAGCGTCCAAATTTTGGCCATGTGGCCTCACCGTGCTGCAACGGTCATGTGACAGGCCATCCTAAGTCTCTTTTCAATGCTGTTGTAATTTTGAACGAATGGTTGTAAGTCAAGGACTGCCTTTAAGTGGCCTCCAACTCTTATAAAGGGTGAGGAGCCTTTCCATTTTCTTCACCAAAGTTCCACCAAGCCCCTGTTTCTATCTCCGATTATACACTGTCACCTCCTTTTCTCTCCCCATTGACCCTTTTCATACCCCAAAGGATCTTCTCAGATGGTTCCTATACTTAAAATTAATAACCAATAAGAGCAAAATAGTTCTGAAAGAAAGGAGACAGCAAGTACAGCAGATGTGCAGAGAAGGGCAACCAAGATGATTAGGGGACCGGAGGTTAAAACATATAAAGAACGGTTGCAGGAACTGGGCCTGGCTAGTCTAGTGAAGAGAAGGACCAGGGGAGACAGGATAGCAGTGATCCAATATTTGAGGGGCTGCCATAGAGAGGCGGGGGTCAAGCTATTTTCCAAAGCACCCAAAGGCCAGACAAGGAATAATGGATGGAAACTGACCAAGGAGAGATTCAACCTGGAAGTAAGGAGAAATTTTCTGACAGTGAGAACAATCAACCCATGGAACAGAAGTTGCCTTCAGAAGTTGTGGGAACTCTCATCACTGGAGGCTTTCAAGAATAGACTGGACTTCCTTCTGTCAGAAATGGTGTAGGGTCTCCTACTTGGGTGAGGGTATATGGACTAGATGGCCTACAAGGTCCCTTCCAACTCTGTTAATCTGTATAAGATGTCTTCTCAAAATAGTTTATGAGTAGGGAACCTTCTTGCCTTAAACATCTTTTTTTCAGGAAGTGGGTTTGTTTTCAGCAGATGATGTAGGGCAGGAGTGGGAAATGATGGCCCCTGTATGACCTCTTGACTTCAACTCCCAGAATTCTGGGAGTTGAAGTCCACAATCATAAAAGGGACATCGTTCCCTACCCCTGATGTAGGGGAAGCAGTGGCAAAACCTGGTGGAGGAGTTAAATGAGAGATCAGTCTAGAATTCCTACATACTCACAAGTGAACTAACTCCAATCTCTCTTGTATTCCATTGGCGTTTATCAAACTCCAAGCAAGCGCTAATCGTTAGTTGAGAAAATTCCAGTGCATAGCATTGGTTAGCAATAGATCAATTTAATAGGACCTTTATGTGTGAACCTGGTTTTTCTTAGCAATTAAAAGGGTTTATAACCAAGACTTGGTTTTTGTGAAAGGTAAAGATGTAATAGGGAGGCGGTGGCGCAGTAGCTAAGATGCTGAGCTTGTCGATCAGAAAGGTTGGCAGTTTGGCAGTTCAAATCCCTAGCACTGTGTAATGGAGTGAGCTCCTGTTACTTGTCCCAGCTTCTGCCAACCTAGCAGTTCGAAAGCACGTAAAAATGCAAATAGAAAAATAGGGACCACCTTTGGTGGGAAGGTAACAGCGTTCCATGCGCCTTTGGAGTTTAGTCATGCCGGCCACATGACCATAGAGACATCCTTGGACAGCGCTGGCTCTTCGGCTTTGAAACGGAGATGAGCACTGCCCCCTAGAGTCGGGAACGACTAGCAGATATGTGCGAGGGGAACCTTTACCTCTAAAGATTTAAGAGTAACGTGGCATCTAACGAGTAAGGTCAATATTGCTTTTACAATCCACTTACTTAACAAGCGTGTCTGGTTTCTCCACAATTTAACTTGGAATACTGTCAGTACTTTAAATATTCAGTTTATTTCCATTGTCCTTTCCCGTATTTTAAGTAAGAAAGATAGAACATAATGTCAGGAGAAATCTCTACATTGTATGTTGCCCATAGTTAGAAGTCTGGCGCTGATACAGTTTCAACGGTACTGTCCTAATTCTCCACGCAGAATGAATGGACTGCTTCTTTCTGTTTCCATTATCGTCATCCCATATATTTCCTTTAAAATCCCGCTGCTTGTAACACTGTCTTAAGCCCACATATGTCTTGCATGTTTCTCACTGTTTCTCGATTAAAATAAAACGAGCAAGTTAAATCAACAAGCCCTTTTAGTAGAAGTGTTGGGTTAAATTGGGAAATCCATTCCAGATCTGATTAGTTCACGTTAACTCCCCAGATACAGACCTGAGGTAATTTCTCTAAAGACTTTACTACACGTCACCAAAATTACTCTACAAGTTCTGAGTAGAACTGAGGACACGAATATCTAGCCAGAGTATGTATCTTGTGGAGTTTGTTGGGGAAAAAACCTTAAGAACATTTTCCTCCGAGCTCAAGAGTTGGAGTCTGCTAACCTGAGAGATCAAACGGGAAAGAGGAAGGAATAATACAGGTAGTTCTCCAATTACAACTATTGGTTTAGTGGCCATTCGAAGTTAAAGTGGCACTGAAAAAGTGACGTATGACCATTTTTCACACTTTGCTACGTGATGCCATGATCGCATGATTAAAATAGCAGTTAGACTTATATACCGCTTCATAGGGCTTTCAGCCCTCTCTAAGCGGTTTACAGAGTCAGCATATCGCCCCCAACAACAATCCGGGTCCTCATTTTACCCACCTCGGAAGGATGGAAGGCTGAGTCAACCCTGAGCCGGTGAGATTTGAACAGCCGAACTGCAGAACTGCAGTCAGCTGAAGTAGCCTGCATTTAACCACTGCGCCACCTCGGCTCTTCAAAATCCAGATGCTTGGCAACTGGTTCATATTGATGGTGGTCGCAATGTCCCGGGGGTCATCTAATCACCTTTTGGGACTTTCTGACAAGCATTTTGTTCTTGCTTGATGGTATTAAAGGTATCGTCTCATAATGTGAGCTGATTCAAGGTGGAACGTGGAAAATATTCTATACTAGCTGATAACCTAATGCTGACTATCCTAATCCGATTCAGTTGTCCTCAAAAATAACCCTGGACCAAAAGTAATTTCTAATGTTGGACTTTCCCCTTTACCAGAGGGAGCCCCCGTGGGGAGTACTGCGAAGCCGTTACCATGGCAACTCCACTGCGCTGTACAGTAGAAGCCGTTGTACGGAAGTGTGTTAGAAGCCATTTTAAGGCACAACAGGCTGTATCTTAACAGAACACCCCCCCAAGGGGTGTTAGGGGTGTCTTACCCCCACAGTATTTGTTTCCAGAGAGTAAGTCATCTCTGTACCAAGTTTGTTTGAAATCGCTTGAGGCGTTCCAGAATGTGTGTGTTTATGTATGTGTGTGTGTGTGTGTGTGTGTGTGTGTATGTATGTATGTATATATAACACTGTGTGTGTGTGTGTGTGTGTGTGTGTATGTATGTATGTATGTGTATATATATATATATATATATATATATATATATATATATATACACACACATACATACATACATACATACATACATACATACATACATACATACATACATACACGCGGGAGAAAACCCGAACAACTAGAGACCTATATATATATCACTATATATATCACTTTTTTGTTGTATTTGTGCTGATAAATAAATAAAGGGAGATTAGTATAGATCTATTTCAAGCTATTTAGCTCTCATCAGTTAGCCATACCCTTGCTGGGAATCGATAATTGGGGCATTGTGGGGTTGTGACACTAAATATATATATCACTTTATATATACACACACACTCATACATATACATACATGCACATATGTACGTATATAGAGGGGATGCAGAACAATTTTGGAGCTATCATGAAGAAGCTAATTTTCAGTGTTCAAGGGAAGAAAAACCATGGTGAAGAACACAATGGGTTAATTTCCAGACATTGCCAAGATAGAGAGATAAAGAGATAGATAGATGATAGATGATAGATAGATAGATAGATAGATAGATAGATAGATAGATAGATAGATAGATAGATAGATAGATAGATGATAGATGAGATGAGATGAGATGTAATAATAATAATAGTAGAAATGCACAATAGTTCTGTAATAGAGAGATGACGGTGAGAGATTTTGTCATCACAATGCCACAATTCTTGAATTCTGTGTTCCTATGTGTGGGACACAGAATAAATAAGAATAACAGAATAATAGAGTTAGAAGGGACCTGGGAGGTCCTCTAGTCCAACCATCTGATTTTGGTCCTTTCCTCTGACTTTGTAGCTCTGTGTTCAGGTGGCTTTTAACATGTGAGACCAACTTTCCCCCCCCCCAAAAAACAGAGAAAAATACACACCCTTGGTTTGTTCAAACCCATCCCGTTATCCTGGTTTGCAATTTCATAAACTCGCAGCCCGTAGAGGCCCTCATTTCTTTGTTACAAAGATCTGGGCTCCTTTGGAAATTCCCAAAAGGAAATTTGGATACAGGAAGGTTTATTAGAAGCAGATGCCAGGGAAAACCTGACAGTAGAAATCTGGTAAGAGTAACATTATCATAAAGAGAAGGCCATGAAAATGTCACTTGCTGTTTGGGGCTGTTGTCATTAATACACACCGAACAGAGCATGAAATATGACGTCTGTGATGGATGGAAGAGTTAGCGGGATTGCCGTAGCCTCCAGGTATAATCGGTTTCTCCTTATTAACATAAAGCTAATTAGTAAAGATTTTCTGTGATCAAATAGCCACCCTGAGAGTCGTTTTGAAAGCAGTCATATTAAGCTGAATGTGGGCTGGGTAACTGGGAATTGTGGAAATAAGTAACTGGTGACTGGGTCATTGGCCCAGATTAGGAGAAAATTGAAAATAATCTTGAAAGGGGTGGGGGGGGAGAAGGAAAGAGAGATTTAGGGAGGGAGGGAGGGAAGGAAGGAGGGAGAGAGGGGAAGGAATGGAAAGGTGCGGGGAGAGAGGAAGGAGGAAGAGAGAGAAAGAAAGAAAGAGAAAAAGAAAGAAGCGAAGAGGGAGGGGAGGGAAAGGAAACGGGGAGGGAGAGAGAAAGGAGGAAGAGAGAGAAAAAGAAAAGAAAGAAAAAGAAAGAAAGAAGCAAAGAGGAAGGGGAGGGAAAGGAAAAGGGGAGGGAGAGAGAAAGGAGGAAGAGAAAGAAAGAAAAGAAAAAAAGAAAAAGAAAGAAAGAAAGAAGGGAAGAGGGAGGGGAGGGAAAGGAAGAGGGGAGGGAGAGAGAAAGGAGGAAGAGAGAGAAAGAAAGAAAGAGAAAAAGAAAGAAGCGAAGAGGAAGGGGAGGAAAAGGAAACGGGGAGGGAGAGAGAAAGGAGAAAGAGAGAGAAAGAAAGAGAAAAAAAGAAAGAAAGAAGGGAAGAGGGAGGGGAGGGAAAGGAAAAGAGGAGAGAGAGAGGAGGAAGAGAGAGAAAGAAAGAAAAGAAAAAAAAGAAAAAGAAAGAAGGGAAAGAAAGGAAAGGAAAGGCAGGGGAGAGAGGAAGGAGGAAGGGAGAGAAAGAAAGAAAAACATAAAATGAATTTTGGGCTCGATTATGGTCATAAACAGAGGACTACCTGTACATAGAGGCTGGCACAGCTTCACAGTGTTAGAAGTAGTCCTGTTAAGTGGAAGATCTTGCCTTCAGATGTTTGGGTGCTTCATCACTGGAAGAAGTGGCTGGATAGACCCTTGTCTCAAATTGTACAGAGTCGCTAGTATAGGGTTGGACTAGAAGACCTCCAAGATTCCTTCCAGCTTCTCTCCTCTCTTCTCCTATTCTATTCTATTCTATTCTATTCTATTCCATTCTATTCTACCCTACCCTATTCTACCTTACTCTGAAACTAATCAAGGAGAGAATCCACCTAAACATAAAAAGAAATGTCCTACCAGTGAGAACAATTAACCAGTGGAACAGCTTGTCTTCAGAGGTTGTGGGTGCTTCATCACTGGAGGCTGGATAGCCACTAAGTCTCAAATTGTATAGTGTCTCCTGCTTGAGCAGGAGGTCGAAGACCTCCAAGGTCCCTTCCAGCTCCATTCTGCTTGATTGAAAGCAAGGTCCTTCTCTGTTCCATGTTTACTTTCATGGGAAGATGATCTGCATCAGACTAAAATATAGGTTGACTCAATGGTTGCTTCTATCCATTTGAAATCTGGAATAGCTTTTGCTCTGTTGCTAGGGAGCAACAGGGTAATAACAAGTTGTGAGTTGTGTGTGGGCTTGCAGAATATATATCTGGTTGTCCCCGAGTGGCTTAGAATAGGAGATAAGATAGACCTTTGGCCTGATTGGAGTTAATTCTTCTCAAATTCTTACCAGCAGAACCTTCTCCTAGCTCTTGATTGATGTTGCCTGGAGCGTTTTTCTCTGGCCATTGCACCTTTTGAATGGTCAACCAAATTGTTGACTGTTTACAGCAATGGTGAACAAATGATGGACATCCCTCTCTAAGCATTTACTTCGGGCATTGTTTATGCTGCAAGTCAGAGGTGGGTTCCTACCAGTTCGCACCTATTCAGTAGAACCGGTTCGTCAAATCTACCGAACCGGTTAGAAGAGGTCCCATCAGTGGACCCAGAAAGCAGGCCACACCTACAGAAGAGGTTCCAAAATTTTTTGAAACCCATCACTGGTCCTTGGATATGATTATTCTACACTATCATGCTCCTATTTATAAAACTCAGTGCCTCTGTGAAAGGTAAGGATGACTACTGCGTTTGTGATGCAATCAGAACATTGCGTGTGTTGAAGTTGTTTTAACGCAAACCAAAGATGCCTTTTAAAAAACAAGTTTACATCATATTCTTATGCATGCCAGTGCTGTTCCAAAGAAGATTCTTAGATGAGAAGTGAAATGTCTTCAAGGAAAAAAAATATATATCAAAGAAAGTCCTGTTGCAGAGCTGGCAGAAGATTCGGATAGTGAGGAGGTTGGGGAGGAACATGGGCCAGTCCTGGAGTCTGGGGAAGGCTCTGATGAGGGCTCTGTGTCAGAGGCAGAGAGGGGGCCAGGGCCGTCTGACAGTTATAAGCTGCCTTCGGAGTCAGACATCAGTGAGGCAGACAAATAGCTGGAGCCTGTTCCCAGTGTGCACATGTGCTGAGTTGCCAGACGAAGGGAACAGCTAAGGATCAAGGGTCGACTTGGGAGTAAGACCACAGATGGATGATGAATGGTCCCTCCCAGAGGAAATAATAGAGGAGCGAAAGGGGAGTGGAGTTTGCAGGAGACAATTAGTTCGCTTAATTGGTTCGTGACTCTCCGAGACTCCTTGCCAAGTTTTGCAGATATCGGCCTGTCAGCTCTCCAAGCCAGATAAGGTCCGTGACTGTAAATCCTCCCTCGAAAGACTTTGCTGGATGCGAATGAGCAGAATTCACAGGAAATCAATAAAAGGGTTTTTTTGTTGGGACAAGGAGTTTGCTTCATGCTCTTGGGAAGCCTCGGTCAGAACACATTCTAGATTTCAGCAAACCGCTCTCTTGCAACCTACCAGCTGAGGCAGGCTAACTAGTTTGTTTTTAAGATAATGTTTTCCTACAGGCTGATTTAATATTGGAAGGAAAGGCGTGGAGTGTAAATTAATGTTTCTTCCAGGCCCAGCAATCTCATAAAAGCTGTTGGTAAGAGGCAAAGCAGATAGGCCCTGGTTTGGCATCAGCATTTTTCCATCCCTACCAAGTGCTATGTTTTTAATCAAATGTGAAATATAGACTTGGCAGTTTGAAATGGATTAGCCTCCCTTGCAAGTAACTCTTGTCTCTTTTAGTCAACAGCAAGCTAGCCATTTTTCCTGAAATTTCACACTTAACAGAGTCATTTTTAAAAAAACTTCGTTGGTTTTAATGGGCTTTCTTTCTATTGTGGCGGATGCTTTTAAACGCTGTCATTGAAACGCAAGCAAGGGCTCTCCTGGTTGAATGCCCGGTGAAGATGTGGCAGTCTCTAGCGATGGGTGCAAGAAGCGGGCAAAGAAGATGGCAAACCTAGATGGGGTGGAATCAGGGGTGGGCTTCAAAAATTTTAGCAAGGGGTTCTCTGCCCCGTGACCCGACAAAAGGGCGAACGTCAAAACCGCGCCCGACTAAACCGCGTTGCTGACGTCATCAACGCGGCGGCAACAGCCAGCGCGGAGAAAGAAGGGCTCTTTACAATAGCGCGTCGATTTAACTTAAGGTAAGGGTTAGGTTTAGGGTTAGCTTTAGCTTTAGCGTTAGGTTTAGGGTTAGGTTAAGAGTTAGGTTTAGGGTTAGGTTTAGGGTTATGGTTAGGGTTAGGTTAAGGGTTAGGTTTAGGGTTAGGTTAAGGGTTAGGTTTAGGGTTAGGTTTAGGGTTAGGTTAAGGGTTAGGTTTAGGATTAGGTTTAGGGTTAGGGTTAGGGGTTAAGTTTAGGTTTAAGGTTACTTTTACAGCACGCTTCTGTCTCTGTGCTGTTGTCGCCCTGTTGATGACGTCAGCAACACGGTTTAGTCGGGCGCGGTTTTGTCATTCGCCCTTTTGTTGGTGAACCTCTCTGCCCAGTTGCTGGGTGGGAGTGGCCATTGTGGGTGTGGCGTTTTTGCCCTTCCCAGGCTCCGGAAGCTTTTTTCGAGCCTCCAGGAGGGTGAAAATGGCCTCCCCAGGCTCTGGAGGCCTCTGGAGGCCAGAAACGGGCTTCCCAAACTTCCGGTAGGCCCATTTTTCACCCTCCCTGAGCCTCCACACGCCCTACACTTACCTGCATCCAAAATGGGCCCTGAGACTCCTGGGAGGGACGGGGTGGGCGGGGCCAGCCAGGAGTAGGATTTGGGGATTCTCTGAACTGCACAGAATCTTAGCTAGAGGTTCTCCCGAGCCCCTGCGAACCCCCAGCTGCCCATTCCTGGGTGGAATGTAATATGGAAGGCCGCCTTCCAGGGAACAAACGGGCAGTAAACTTTATATACCAATAGTAGAGAATATTTAGAATCGAATAGAATAACAGAATTAGAAGGGATCTTGTAGGTCATCTAGTCCAACCCCCTGCTCAAGCAGGAGGCCCTATGCTATTTCTAACAGATGGCTGTCCAGTCTCTCCTTGAAAGCTTCCAGTGATGAAGCTCTCACAACTTCCAAGGGCAACTTCTGTTTCAGTGGTTGATTGTCCTTACAGTGCTTGGAAGTTTCTCCTTAGTCCCAGGTTGCTTCTCTCCTTGGTTAGCTTCTATGCATTGCCTCTTGTCTTGCCTTCGGGTCCTTCGGAAAATAATAATCTTCATCGCATTTTCTGCAAGAACTGTGTTCTGACCCCCCCCCTCCTCCGTCCAGGAACGAAAGCCGAGACAAATGTAAATGGGAATGTTTTTTATTAAGTCCAGACTCTCGTTGCCTGAAAGCCAAATAAACACAGAAATAAGCACTTTGGTAGCAAGTCCTACAAACCTTGGCAGCAACGCAAACAAACTCTGGCAGCAATCCAGCCTGCCAAGTTTGTTTCTCGTTAGTCTCTAACGTTGACCCCTGCAAGAAGGGCATGGCACAAGCAGTCCCTTTTATAATCTGGAGAGGAGCTTAATGAGCATCAGCTGAGCGTAATTACCTCCTGTAATTACGTAGTTGTTCTTGACGCCGAGTAGCCCTTTGACGGCGTGCATCCCAGAACAACTCACAGGCGGTTTCTGGATCACTCTCTCTTGTCTCCTCCCCACTGATCCAAGGCTCAGGCGCCACCTGGTGGCCAGCCAGTCTCTCTGCGCCCTGCTCGGCGTCGGAACCCTGTCCAGGGTCCTCCACATCCTCCAGGGCCGACTCATAAGGCCACTCGCTGTCGGAGTCTGGTGGTAGCTCCAACGGCTCCTGCCGGGCCACAACAGAACTGCAACCAAATAAACTGCTTTTAGAGACTCCCTCCCGCACAGCACACACTTCAAAGCACCCCTCCCATCTCTCTTTTTTAGGTCGCATATTTCTTTTCATGCTATATTTGCAACCCAATCAATAAATGTCTACAAAGCCATTCCAGTATGGATGTGGCCATGTGTTGAAGCTTTTCACACTGCAGATGGATGTTGTTGAATGTCCCCTGTGCCCGCTGGTGTACTTTAAAAGTTAATGGGCGTATTTCCTCTCTTAACGTTCTACCCAAGGTTGCCCTAATTCAACTTCGAGGCAGCCAGCCTGTCGTGTATTGTGGCTTCGTTGCTAGCTACAACATGTGGCAAATTGTAATTATGGCCTATTTTTAAATGTTAGGCATGCACGTTTACAGCTCCGCTGTGAAGGTTTAATATTTATCCCTCTCCCTTCTTCCTAATTACAAATGAGTGTAAATGGCCTTTTAAACATCTCCCTCAAATTTGTGAGACGAGAAATGGATTGGAGGATGTCTTCCAACGTTATGGAGAAGGTCTCCAAGGGAAGGACTTCTTCTTAGCAGGCACACTTGAAAAAGAACTATGGAAAAGAGCTCTCTGCTGAATTTGGGGTTCAGTGAGAACACCCCAAACCAAGTGAGACTGCAGGATTTTAAGCAGATGGTTGTATAGGAAGTCCTTGACTTACAACAGTTACAGTACTTTGGTTTGGTTGTTGTTAGTTTATGAAGTTGTGTCCTACCCATCACGACCCCATGGACAACATTCCTCCAGGACTTCCTGTCCTCTGCCATCCTCTGGAGTCAATTGAAGTTCATACCGACTGCTTCGGTGACTCCATCCAGCCACCTCCTTCTCTGTCATCCCCTTCTTCTTCTGCCCTCAATCCTTCCCAGCATGAGGCTCTTCTCCAGGGAGTCCTTCCTTCTCCTTAGGTGGCCAAAGTCGTTGAGTTTCACCTTCAGGATCTGGCCATCTAAAGAGCAGCCAGGGTTGATCTCCTCTAGGACTGACCAGTTTGATCGCCTTGCAGTCCAAGAGAGTTTAGTTTCGCTAGGTTACTTTAGCTTATTGCACCTCGTACAACAACATTAAATGCCATCTTCAGTGTACATTATAACTATAAAAATAAAACAAAAATACGCATCCTTTGCATTCTATACAATTGAATTGGAAAACCCCCTGATACTGCATTAATATTGCCGTATACAGTAGAATTCAATATAGTTACTTCCCTGAGATAGAAGCTGTTTGTCTGCCTACCGTATCTTTCAGACTATAAGAGTGTAAAACGCACCATGATTTTGAAGAGGTAAATTTAAAAAAACAAGTTTTTGCACTCTGCAGGCCCCCCGCAAACCCTCTGCCTGCCTCATTTTTTTTTGCAAAAAAATAAAAATAAAAAGGGCATGCAGAGCTTTGGGAGGCTTGTATGGGGGTTGGGGAGGCAAAAGCTTTTTTAAGGCAGAGGAAGTTATAAAGTTCTTCTAAAGATGGGAGAGGGCAACCAATGATCCTCTGGGCAATGATCTTGACCCTCCACCCTGAGTCCCCTTCAGGGAAAAGGGCGGTATATAAATGCAATAAATTCAAATTCAAATTCCAGAGTGCTGTCCTATCTGCCACTGTGCAATTGGCAAACCATACACAGGTGCAGTAAGCACTTAGTGACTGTATGAATCAGGGGTGGGTTCCTGCCAGTTCTAACGTCTTCTATAGAAGAGGTTCCACAAATCTACAGTGCCGTTTAGAACCGGTTCCAGCTCCCTCCCCCCGCCCGTCCGCACATCATCAAGATGAAGAGCGAGAGGAGGAATTCTGGGAGTTGAAGTCCACAAGTCTTAAAGCTGTCAAGTTTGAACACTCCTGGTTTTTTTTTTAAAGGGTTAGGGGTACAAGGGTCTTGTAACTTGACAGCTTTAAGACTTGCGTGCTTCAAATGCCAGAGTTCCTGAGCCAACATGACTGGAGGAGGAATTCTGGGAGTTGAAGTCCACAAGTCTTAAAGCTGTCAAGTTTGAACACCCCTGGGTTTTTTTTCCCTAAAGGGTTAGGGGTGCAAGGGTCTTGTAACTTGACAGCTTTAAGACTTGTGTGCTTCAAATGCCAGAGTTTCTGAGCCAACATTTTGGTTGCTAAGCAAGAGCGTTGTTAAGTGTGTTTCACCACATTTTACAAATTGGCCACATCCACCCAGTCACATGACTGCCAAGCCACTCCCACAAAGCAGGCCACATCTACAGAAAGGGTTCTAAAAATTTTGAAACCCACCACTGGTATGAAGTTATAAACGCACTGAAAAAAGTGAGTTATTTCCATTTTTCGCACTTACGACCACTGCAACATCTCCATGGTCACACATTCAAAATTCAGACATGTCAACCGATTCATATTTTTGACGGTGGCAATGTTATCACTTTTTGCAATGTTCTGACAAGTAAAGTCAATGGGGGAAGCCGGATTCAATTAATAACCACGTTAATCACTGCAGTGATTCAACTTAACAACTGTGGCAAGAAGGGTTATAAAATGTGGCGAAGCTCACTTAACAATTGTCTCGCTTTGCAACAGAAATTCTGGGGCCCAGTTGTGGTCGTAAGGTGAGGACTACCTGTACAATGGAAAACGCAACATTCACACACATTCATGTCAATAAAACAAGAATACCCATTGCAATTGCTCTGAAATCTTTATTTTAAACTGTTTTTTGCTCTCTTTCATCAGCTGGAATGAAAATTTGTAGAAAATTGAGAAATGAAATGTAGCCTAACAATAATGATAAGAATAAGAGCCGAGGTGGCGCAGTGGTTAGGGTGCAGTACTGCAGGCCACTATAGCTGACTGTGATCTGCAGTTCAGCGGTTCAAATCTCACCGGCTCAAGGTCGACTCAGCCTTCCATCCCTCCGAGGTGGGTGAAATGAGGACCCAGACTGTGGGGGCAAGTTGCAAGTTGCCGACTCAATTTGCTAAAAAAAAAAAAAAAGTGAACCGCTTAGAGAGGGCTGAAAGCCCTATGAAGCGGTATATAAGTCTAATTAATAAACAAACAAACAAACAAACAAATAAATAAATAAATAACGTAAGCAAAAGCGAAGAAGCCATGTCAGGTGTGAATTGATTAATTGATGAGGGGATGAGCTTCTATCATATTTTCAAGAGCCATCCCAGTAATATGAGTGGTAACACGGTGGTTAGAACCTAGTATTGCAGGCAAACTCTGCCCACAGTCAAGAGTTCGATCCTGACTGGTTCAAGGTCGACTCAGCCTTCCATCCTTCTGAAGTCGGTAACCTGAGGACCCAGATTTTGGGGGACAAGATGCTGACTCAGTAAACGGCTTAGAGAGGGCTGGCAAGCACCGTGGAGCGATACGTAAGTCTCAGTGCTACTGCTAAGCGCCGTGTGCTTTCTAACGGAGCATGTGAAACTTACCAATGAGAGGTAATGAATATGGAGTGGTAATTGGAGAATTGGATTAGAACGGGGGAGATCCACCAAATTATAGAATCATGGAGCCGAGAGATTCATTTAGGCTACTGAATCGAAGTGCTTGTTTTGGGCAAGAATCCAAATTAAACAATTTCAGGCAGATGGTTTCTGCTTGAATATCTCCAACACTTCTCCAGTTCATTGGTCCCATGGCTCTCACAGTTAGAGAGCCTTTTCTAACATACACCCTGAATCTTCCTTGCTGTGATTTAATTGATTGTTCCATATCTGGCACTCTGGATCAAGAAGGAACCAACCTGGATCTTTTTCCATGCAAAATTCAGCTGTGGGGTGCAACCAGTTTAACAACCGTTCCGGTGGAGTGTGCACTTTGCTGGCGCATAATACACCAGACATCACACTGGTTGAGAAAAATAAGGTCACAATCATAGACATTGCAATTCCAGGTGATAGCAGGGTCGATGAGAAGGAATATGAAAAAAATTGCAAAATACCAGGACTTAAAAATCAAAATTCAACGACTATGGCACAAACCAGCAGTGGTAATTCCAGTGGTAATTGGCACACTGGGTGCTATTCCAAAAGCACTGGAATTACATTTAAAACAGTTAAAAATTGACAAAATCTCCATCAGTCAAATGCAAAAAGCCGCACTGCTTGGATCTGCACGCATATTACGAAAATAGGTTACAATGTCCTAGGCCCCTGGGTGGGGCCCGACTAGTAATCAATGCCAAATCCAGCGAAACAACTGGCCACTGTGATACATTTCTGTTGTTGTGATGATGATGATGATGATGATGATGATGATGATGATGATGATGATGATAATAATAATAATAATAATAATAATAATAATAATAATAATAATGAAATTAGGCTACCAAACAGCCAAAAAAGCTGAAAAAATTTCGCATTTACTATATATGGATGATTTGAAACTCTATGGAAAGTCAGAAATAGAAATCCAATCATTGACAAACACAGTCCGAGTATTCAGCACCGATATTTCAATGCAGTTTGGCATGGAAAAATGCGCCACTGTATCCATAAAAAGAGGCAAAATCACTGCATCTGAGGGAATTGAAATGCCCAATGGCCAACTAATTAAATGCAAAGAAAATGAAGCCTACAAATACTTAGGCATTCTGCAGTTGGATAACATCAAGCATGGAGAAGTAAAAACTATTGTCAGACGAGAGTACACCAACAGAGTTAGGAAAATTTTGAAATCTAAATTGAATGGTGGAAATACAATCAAGGCCATAAATACCTGGGCAATACCAGTTATAAGATACACAGCTGGCATAGTTAACTGGACACAAGCTGATTTGGACCTTTTGGACCGAAAAACCAGGAAACTAATGACAATGCACTACAGTTTACATCCACGTGGTGATACTGATAGACTGTACCTGCCCCGAAAATCAGGTGGCAGAGGATTATTACAAGTGAAGCAAACAGTTGAAGAGGAAAAACATGCACTGGCTGGTTATTTAAAAGAAAGTCAAGAACATCTATTAATCGAAGTAAAGAACAAAAATCTACTGAAGGCCCAACAGACAAAACAAGAATACAGAAAAGATGTGATAAAATCAAGAATGGAGAGTTGGCAGAACAAAGCACTGCATGGTCAATTTCTGGAAAAAATAAAAGATAAAGTGGACAGTGAACAAACTTGGTTATGGTTAAAAACAGGTACATTAAAGAAAGAAACAGAGTCACTAATCCTGGCTGCGCAAGAACAAGCTATCCGCACAAATGCCATTAAGGCCAAAATCGAAAAATCCTCTGATGATGCCAAATGCAGACTTTGCAAAGAAGCTGATGAAACTGTTGATCACATACTCAGCTGCTGTAAAAAAATCGCGCAGACTGATTATAAATTGCGGCACAATTCAGTAGCACAAATGATCCATTGGAATTTGTGCAAAAATTATAATATTAAAACAGCAACAAACTGGTGGGAACATCAGCCTGAAAAAGTCACTGAAAATCAGATGGTCAAGATCTTGTGGGATTTCCGTATACAAACTGACAAAATACTGGCACATAATACACCAGACATCACACTGGTTGAGAAAAATAAGGTCACAATCATAGACATCGCAATACCAGGTGATAGCAGGGTCGCCGAGAAGGAACATGAAAAAATCGCAAGATACCAGGACTTAAAAATCGAAATTCAACGACTATGGCACAAACCAGCAGTGGTAATTCCAGTGGTAATTGGCACACTGGGTGCTATTCCAAAAGCACTGGAATTACATTTAAAACAGTTAAAAATTGACAAAATCACCATCAGTCAAATGCAAAAAGCCGCACTGCTTGGATCTGCACGCATATTACGAAAATACGTTACGACGTCCTAGGCCCCTGGGTGGGACCCGACTAGTAACCAATGCCAAATCCGGCGAAACAACTGGCCGCTGTGATACAATTGTACAATAATAATAATAATGTAAATAGTAAAGAACAAAAATCTGAAGGTCCAACAGACGAAACAAGAATACAGAAAAGATGTGATAAAATCAAGAATGGAGAGTTGGCAGAACAAAGCATTGCATGGCCAATTTCTGGAAAAAATAAAAGATAAAGTGGACAGTGAACAAACTTGGTTATGGTTAACAGCAGGTACATTAAAGAAAGAAACAGAGTCACTAATCCTGGCTGCACAAGAACAAGCTATCCGTACAAATGCCATTAAGGCCAAAATCGAAAAATCCTCTGATGATGCCAAATGCAGACTTTGCAAAGAAGCTGATGAAACTGTTGATCACATACTCAGCTACTGTAAAAAAAATCACGCAGACTGATTATAAATTGCGGCACAATTCAGTAGCACAAATGATCCATTGGAATTTGTGCAAAAATTATAATATTAAAACAGCAACAAACTGGTGGGAACATAAGCCTGAAAAAAGTCACCGAAAATCAAATGGTCAAGATCTTATGGGATTTTCACATACAAACGGACAAAATAATGGCGCATAATACACCAGACATCACACTGGTTGAGAAAAATAAGGTCACAATCATAGACATCGCAATACCAGGTGATAGCAGGGTCGACGAGAAGGAACATGAAAAAATCGCAAAATACCAGTGCTTAAAAATCAAAATCCAACGATTATGGTACAAACCAGCAGTGGTAATTCCAGTGGTAATCAGCACACTGGGTGCTATTCCAAAAGCACTGGAATTACATTTAAAACAATTAAAAATTGACAAAATCACCATCAGTCAAATGCAAAAAGCCGCACTGCTTGGATCTACACGCATATTACGAAAATACGTTACGACGTCCTAGGCCCCTGGGTGGGGCCCGACTAGTAATTAATGCCAAATCTGGCGAAACGAATGGCCGCTGTGATACAATTGTATAATAAATAACAATAGTTGAAAAGAAAAAAAAGCATGGTTCATTGACATTGCAATACCTGAAGATGCACGAATTGAAGATAAACAGCAAGAAAAAAATCACAAAATACCAGGACTTGCAAATTGAAGTTGAGCGACTGTGGGGAAAAAAAATATGTGTTGTCCCAATTGTAATTGGAGCCCTTGGAACAATACCTAAAGGGCTACCTGGCTATTTGGAAATTCTAAATTTATCAGACTTGAACATTCTGACTCTACAAAAAACCACCCTACTTGGAACAACTTATATCCTCCGACGTTACCTTAACAGTTTCTAGATCCTTGGTTAGGACTCGAGCTGTTGAGCTACCAACCAGCCCCAAAGGCTGTGAATCTCACCAAAGATTAACCACATAATAATAATAATACATCGGATTCAAGTGAACAAGAACTTTTCCAGCGTCTACAAGAAGGAAGTGATTTCCTCTGGGCTGCCTTGCTGTTCCCAAGCAGGGCACATTATTAGTTTTATCTCTGCCACTCTGAGCAGCCGTTTGAGTTTTGAAGTCAAGGTTGAGGAGATTTACTGATGGTAATTGCTGTGCGGGGTCTCTAATGTGCAGCAACTAGAAAAATTAACAGAATTGCAAACAGCTTGTGGAATTACCTACTGCTTTAATTTATCAAACAGCAAGGAAGTCACTGCTAGTCTACCAGGCCTCGGTGAAAATATTTGTTTTTAAGAAGCTCCAATAAATTAATCCAATAAAAGGAAAGGACCAGGGAAATGTTCTATTATGAGAAAAAAATAAACCACAGCTATGTCATTGGAAGAAAAGGAAGCTTTTTTTGAAACAACCTTTCACCTTTTCTTTCAAATTCTAGTGTTTTTTTTCAATCTGGAAAACTTGTGTGGACTTTAACTCCCAGAATTCCCCAGCCAGCAACGCTGTTCCAGAATTCTGGGAGTTGAAATCCACACAAGCATTGCTGGCTGGGGAATTCTGGGAGCTGAAGTTCACACAAGTTTTCCACAAGTTTCCCAGCATTGCTGGTGGGGAATTCAGGGATTGAAGTCCACACAAGTGTTACTGGCTGTGGAATTCTGGGAATTGAAGTCCACACAAGTGTTGCTGGCTGTGGAATTCTGGGAGTTGAAGTCCGCACAAGTGTTATTGGCTGTGGAATTCTGGGAGTTGAAGTCCGCACAAGTGTTATTGGCTGTGGAATTCTGGGAGTTGAAGTCCACACAAGCCTTGCTGGTGGGGAATTCTAGGAATTGAATCCACACAAGCATTGCTTGTGGGGAATTCTGGGAGTTGAAGTCCACATAAGTATAAGTATAATCTTTATTGTCATTGTACTTAAATACAACGAAATTGGTTACTGGCTGGGGAATTCTGGGAGTTGAAGTCCACACAGGCATTTCTGGCTGGGGGATTCTGGGAGTTGAAGTCCATACAATCCTTGCTGGTAGGGAATTCTGGGAGTTGAAGTCCACACAAGCATTGCTGGCTGGGGGATTCTGGGAGTTGAAGTCCACAGATCTTAAAGTACCACTGGTTGAGAAATACTACTTTAGAAGATGACTGTACAGGTGGGCCTCGACTTACAACAATTCATTTATTGACTGTTCAAAATTACAACGGCACTGAAAATAGTGTGACTTATGACCGTTTTTCACCCTTATGACCATTGCAGCATCCCCATGGTCACATGATCAATTTTTTTTAAAAAAAATTGGGATGCTTGGCAGCTGGCATGTACAGGCAGTCCTCAACTTACGACAGTTCATTCAGTGACCCTTGGACGTTACTACGGCAACCGTTGCCTCTTGAAAAAAGCACCTTTGGGGACAACCGTGACCTGGATGACTGAGAATCTGTACAGACAATTTGCCTTGAATTTATTTGGTGCCTAGTTCCACCTCTGATGGAATTCTGATTTTCTTTTGAAGTTAATGGTCTCCTGTTTTATATAGTAAAAGGAGGCTAAAGGCAGGTTAAGAACATCAGAAGGATGGACTATAATTAAAAGCCCCATCTACAATAACCCTAAAGTGAGCAGAAATTTTCCCCGTCACTTCACTTTCTATTATTTATGCCTCTCCTAATTGGATTTCGAGGGAATTCCAATCATGAATGTTCAGTGCAGGAGCTCAGCTAATAACCACTGGCAGTTCTGCTGGTGAGTTTGTCTAAGCTGGTTTTTTAAAAAAAATTATTTTAAAGCCGTCTCAACTAATGGACGTGTTTGAACTAGAATCTCCCGTTTAATCTCTGGGATGGGGAGTTGATGCAGTTTGTTCTTTTGCCAGTTTTGAGAGTCTTTTTGGTTTCGGGGCACCGAAAGATTCAGTAATCCAGGGAACTTTGCAAATGCTAAGCTGAAATATTAGCCAAGAAAAACCAAAAGGACACCTATTAGAGCCGAGGTGGCGCAGTGGTTAGGGTGCAGTACTGCAGGCCACTTCAGCTGACTGTTATCTGCAGTTCAGCGGTTCTAATCTCACCGGCTCAAGGTTGACTCAGCCTTCCATGCTTCCGAGGTGGGTGAAATGAGGACCCAGACTGTGGGGGCGATATGCTGACTCTGTAAACCGCTTAGAGAGGGGCTGAAAGCCCTATGAATATATAAGTCGAACTGCTATTGCTATTGCTACATATAGAACTGGGTGAAACCAGGCTTAATAGCAGTGACTGTGAGAGGGAATCTTGGAGTCTTAGTGAGCAATCAATTAAATAGGAGTCAAAAGTATGCGGCGGCAGCCAAAAAGGCCAATGCAATCCTAAGATGCATTAACAGAAGGATTCAGTCAAGATCAAGGAAGGTCAGTGGTGGGTTTCAAATTTTTTTAGAACCTCTTCTGTAGGTGTGGCCTGATTTGTGGGAGTGGCTTGCTGGCCATGTGACTGAGTGGAAGTGGCTTGCTGGCCATGTGATTGAGTGGGAGTGGCTTGCTGGCCATGTGACTGGGTGGGCGTAGTCAACTTGTAAAATGTGAGTTTATAACTTCATACCAGTGGTGGGTTTCAAAAATTTTAGAACCTCTTCTGTAGGTGTAGCCTGCTTTGTGGGAGTGGCTTGGCAGTCATGTGACTGGGTGGGTGTGGCCAATTTGCAAAATGTGGTGAAACTCACCTAACAACTCTCTTGCTTAGCAACCAAAATGTTGGCTCAGAAACTCTGGCATTTGAAGCACACAAGTCTTAAAGCTGTCAAGTTACAAGACCCTTGCACCCCTAACCCTTTAGAGAAAAAGAAACCCAGGGGTGTTCAAACTTGACAGCTTTAAGACTTGTGGACTTCAACTCCCAGAATTCCTCCTCCAGTCATGTTGGCTCAGGAACTCTGGCATTTGAAGCATGCAAGTCTTAAAGCTGTCAAGTTACAAGACCCTTGCACCCCTAACCCTTTAGAAAAAAAACCCCCAGGGGTGTTCAAACTTGACAGCTTTAAGACTTGTGGACTTCAACTCCCAGAATTCCTCCTCCAGTCTGCTGGCTGGAGAATTCTGGGAGTTGAAGTCCACAAGTCTTAAAGTTGCCAAGTTTGGGAACCACTGGGCTAGAGAAGCCGTCCTGTAAAGATAAAGGTTCCCTTTGCACATATGTGCTAGTTGTTCCTGACTCTAGGGGGCGCTGCTCATCTCTGTTTCAAAGCCGAAGAGCCAGCGCTGTCCGAAGATGTCTCCGTGGTCATGTGGCCGGCATGACTAAATGCTCGAAGGGACATGGAACGCTGTTACCTTCCCTCCAAAGGTGGTCCCTATTTTTCTACTTGCAATTTTTACGTGCTTTCAAACTGCTAGGTTGGCAGAAGCTGGGGCAAGTAACGGGAGCTCACTCCATTACGCAGCGCTAGGGATTCCAACCGCCGAACTGCCGACCTTTCTGATTGACAAGCTCAGCGTCTTAGCCACTGAGCCACCACGTCTTGACTACTGTCTAATATCTGTGAGTGGAGGGGACTATTGTGTCAGGCAAAGATCCCTCTTGCAAATGAGGGTGGGCCTCCCAGGGATATTTTTATGTATGAACTTAGAAAGGAGGGGAAGGGAAGGGAGAAAGGAAAAGGAAAAAGAAGAGGGGAAAAGAAAAACGAAAGGAAGGGGGAAGGGAAAGAAAGGGAAGGGAAGCGAAGGGAAAAGAAAGGAAAGGAGGGGGAAAGAAAAGAAAGGAAGAGAAGGGAAAGGAACAGAAAGGAAGGGAAAGGAAAGGAAGGGAAAGAAAGAAAGAAAAGGAAGGGAAGGGAAAGGAAGGGAAAGGAAGGGAAAGAAAGAAAAGGAAGGGAAGGGAAAGGAAAAGAAAGGAAGGGAAAGGAAAGAAGGGGGAAAGAAAAGAAAAGAAAGGAAGGGAAAGGAAAGGAAAGGAAGGGAAAGGAAAAGAAAGTAAGGGAAGGGAAAGGAAGGGAAAGAAAGGGAAGAGAAGCGAAGGGAAAAGAAAGGAAAGGAGGGGGAAAGAAAAGAAAGGCAGAGAAGGGAAAGGAGCAGAAAGGAAGGGAAAGGAAAGGAAGGGAAAGAAAGAAAAGGAAGGGAAGGGAAAGGAAAAGAAAGGAAGGGAAAGGAAAGGAGGGGGAAAGAAAAGAAAGGAAGGGAAAGGAAAAGAAAAGGAAGGGAAAGGAAAGGAACAGAAAGGAAGGGAAAGGAAAGGAAGGGAAAGAAAGAAAGAAAAGAAAGGAAGGGAAAGGAAAAGAAAAGGAAGGGAAGGGAAAGGAAAGGAAAGGAGGGGGAAAGAAAAGAAAGGAAGGGAAAGGAAAAGAAAAGGAAGGGAAGGGAAAGGAAAGGAAAGGAGGGGGAAAGAAAAGAAAAGGAAGGGAAAGGAAGGGAAGGGAAGGGAAGGGAAGGGAAAAGAAAGGAAGGGAAAGGAAAGGAGGGGGAAAGAAAAGAAAGGAAGGGAAAGGAAGGGAAGGGAAGGGAAAGGGAAAGGAAAAGAAACGAAGGGAACGGAAAGGAAAAGAAAAGGAAGGGAAGGGAAGGAAAAAAAGGGGGGAAAATACCTGAATTTTGAGTTCTTGTTCTCCATTATATGTATATCTGTTCAAGTCCAGTGCCAAAGGGGGGTGGCTGATCAATAAAACACAAACGCAAACCATAAGGTCAGACCTGAAATATGTATATGACACAAATAAACAAAGAATCCCAGCAGGATATTTTCCTTCTAACGACAAGCCACAAAAAGCGAAAGTACTCGCATTTGCTTTCCCAGCGGTTGCTGACTCTGACAGCCCAACATTACGATAGTTCCTTGCATCTCCAGCTCTTACTCAAAAAAAAAAAAAAAAGGTGTGGGGGGGGGGCATGTGAAAATTCATAAAGAGGGGAATGGATCCGGCCTTCCATAAACATAAAACCAGGGGGGATGTTTTCAAGAACTTTTGTTGCGTCCTGCTTAGGTTGTGGGAAGATGAGGTTTAAAACTGGCCTGGGCACAGAATTCACTAGGAGATGAGCTTCTCTCTCTAATAATGGTCGCTGAAAAAAAAAGTTAGAAGGGAGTTAATTTGGATTCTCAAAAGGGAGACACACACGCACACACACGAATTTTGAGCCCAAATTTTCCATTGTTAAGCAAGACAATGGCTAAATGAATTTTGCCCCATTTTACAAATTATCTTGAGCTGAAGAAGAGTTGGTAGATCCTAGACGGTGGTGTTGTGGCCCGCCAGTCGCCAGTAGAGCTGGTGGCAGACTCAAACAGTGAGGAGGTTGGGGAGGAACAAGAGCCAGTCTTGGAGTCTGGGGAAGGCTCTGAGGAGGGCTCTGTGTCGGAGGCAGAAATGGGGCCAGAGCCCTATGCCAGTTATCAGCTGTCTTCGGAGTCGGAGATCAGTGGGGCAGAAGAACAGCTGGAGCCTGTTCCCGATGTACACATGCACAGAGTTGCCAGGAGAAGGGAACAGCTAAGGAACAAGGGCTGACTCAGGAGTAAAGGCACAGGTGGACGGTGAATGGCCCCTCCCAAAGGGAATAAAAGGGGAGTGGAGTTTGCAGGACACAATTAGTTCAATTCATTAGGGGGAAGATCTGTTCCTGACTTCTTGCCAAGTAATTGCTGCTACAGCATGGCGTTTGGAAGATATCGGCCTGGCAGCTCTCCAAGCCTGATCAAAGTCTGCAGTTGTGAAATCTCATGAAAGACTCTTGGCCGAGACTTTGCTGGAGAGGAATTCCATTTAACCTAAATAAAAGAGGTTTTATCGGGACGAGGAGTCGGTTTCGTGATCTTGGGAAGCCTCAGTCAGAACAACTTGGTCAATTGCAAATCTGATTTTACTTCTCCATTGACTTTGCTTTCCAAAGGTCCGCAAAAGGTTCATCAGATGACCCCTGGACACTGCAACCGCCATAAACACATGCCAGCGTCCGAATTTCGATCACGTGACCACAGGGATGCTGCAGCGGGATTCATATTTATGACAGTGGCAGGATCCCATGGTCATGTGATCCCCTTTTGGGACATTCCGACAATGGGGAAGCCAGATTCATTTAACAAAATCCATGCCCTCTGCATTAGCCTCCATCCAGTATGACATCTAGTCTATTAAAAGAAAACACACAATCTCTGGCTGGAAGCTGTTTTGCTGGCTTTGTATGTTGGGAGCAGGGAACAGAATTTTATGACGCTTGGTTTTGATTATCGTGAAATATTGATTTGGGTGCCTTTATGTTCAAGCAAACAAGCCTCTTTTCACTTCCTTCACCGAAGCCGCCAGAACAAAAGCTTTCGTTTCTTTGCTGAACGTTACGCATTAATTCACATCCCCCCCCCCACCGTATTAAATATTTAGCATCTTAAGGTTTACTGGAATATCCTTTGTAGAGTCCTTGTTACTTTTACCCTTATCTTTCTCCGGTGGGTTGAGTGTAAACCTGTCTTTGCTTGAAATGACTTTAAAAAATAAAAAAACACCCCATGCTTGAAAGCCTGTTAGCCCTCGTTTGGCATAGGTGAACGCAGAGATCTGGGGGAGCAACCGAGAATTAATCTTGAACGTTTTGTACTCTGCATTCATTGATTGTTTGAATTCTGGATCTTGCCTGTGTCCATTGGTGTCTGGGATAGTAAAAGAAGCTCATAGGATCAAGTGTTTTTAATTCTGCTGTGGTGCCAGATACCTTTACAACACAAAACACAGAACATAGAATAAGGTTGGAAGGGAGAATAGGATGGGATGGAATGGGGGAGGAGAAGAGAGGAGAGAAAATATGGAGTGGAGTGGAGTGGAGTGGAGTGGAGTAGAGTAGAGTAGAGTAGATTGTAGACTGGAGTGGAATGGAATAGAATAGAATAGAATAGAATAGACTAGAATAGAATAGAATAACAGAGTTGGAAGGGACCTTGGAGGCCTTCTAGTCCAACCCCCTGCTCAGGTAGGAAACCCTTTAGACAAATGGTCAACCAACATCTTCTTAAAAACTTCCAGCGTTGGAGAATTCACAACTTCTGGAGGCAAGCTGTTCCTTGGAGGTCTTCTAGTCCAACCTCCTTACTCAAGCAGGAAACCCTATTCCAGTGATGGCGAACCTCCTTTTCCTTGGGTGCCAATAGCGCACGTGAGCAGGTGCCCACACCCATAATGCAATGCCCTCACGCAGGCCCCGACCCCACGCATGCACGCACAGCCCCCTGCACTGGAAGTGACTTCCGGTTTGCTCTTAGGGTTTTTTTTAGTCCTGAAGATCCCTGAAGATCCCTGAAGCCTCCAGAGGGCCTCCGGGGGGGTGGGGGAGGCTGTTTTTGCCCTCCCCAGGCTCCTATAAGGCTTCTGGAGCCTGGGGAGGGTGAAAAAAGCATGCACAAAATGGGGGTCGCGCCTCTCATGCACGCATGCGCACTGGTGGGGGTCGCACATTGCATTATGGGTGTGGCACGCCCGCGCACAACCCCCTTGCGCTCCCCCCTTATGGTCCGCAAGCCAAAAAAGTTTCGCCATCGCTGCTCTAGAAAGAGTGCAGAGAAGAGCAACAAAGAGGATTAGGGGACTGGAGGCTAAAACATATGAAGAACGGTTGCAGGAACTGGGTCTGTCTAGTTTAATGAAGAGAAGGAGTAGGGGAGGCATGATAGCAGTGTTCGAATATCTCAGGGGTTGCCACAAAGAAGAGGGAGTCAAGCTATTCTCCAAAGCATCCGAGGGCAGGACAAGAAGCAATGGGTGGAAACTAATCAAGGAGAGAAGCAACTTAGAACTGAGGAGAAATTCCCTGACAGTGAGAACAATGAATCAGTGGAACAGAAGTTGCCTCTAGAAGTTGTGAATGTTCCAACACTGGAAGTCTTTAAGAAGATGTTGGATAGCCCTTTGTCTGAAACGGTATAGGGTTTCCTCCCTAAGCAGGGGGTTGGACTAGAAGACTTCCAAGACTTCTAACTCTGCTATTGTATTGTATTGTATTGTATTGTATTGTATTGTATTGTATTGTATCGTATCGTATCGTATCGTATCGTATCGTATCGTATCGTATCGTATCGTATCGTATCGTATCGTATCGTATCGTATCGTATTCTATCTATCTATCCATCCATCTATCTATTGTCTGTCTGTCTGTCTGTCTGTCTGTCTGTCTATCTATCTATCTATCTATCTATCTATCTATCTATCTATCTATCTATCTATCTATCTATCTATCTATCTATCTATCATCTATCTATCACCTATCTGTCTAAATTAATGAATCAGTGGAAGAGCTTGCCTCCAGAAGTTGTGAATGCCCCAACACTGGAAGTCTTTAAGAAGATGTTGGATAGCCATTTGTCTGAAACGGTATAGGGTTTCCTGCCTAGGCAGGGGGTTGGACTAGAAGACCTCCAAGGTCCCTTCCAACTCTGCTATTGTATCTTATATCCTCTTATCTTAGCTACCGGTTTGGAACTGGGAGAACGTGCGTGCATATGCGCAGCGCGCCCGTGATGACGTCTGGGCAGGTGGGCGGGGCTTCTCACTGCTGCCACCACCGGTGCATCCGAACCGGGGTGAACCAGCAGAAGACGACCCCTGGCCTTTAGGCTAATCAATAAACCAAACTAATTCACAAAAGTAAAGAAAGGATGAAATTTCCCCGATTCGTTCACCTTTGTGAGTATGCCTTGTGTTTAGAATGATGGAGCAGAAGTAACAATGTCACCCTTTAGAAGAATGTATACACACAGGACATGTATTAATTAGACCCCCCCCCCTCTTTCTAAAACCACGCAGCCTAGGGAGATCAGACAAAACTCCGTAAATAAGATGATACAGTACTAACATTTTGCTCCTGGTTTCCATCTCGCAAAGATCAGCCATGAGGTCTTTTGTACGTGGGTGGTAAACTTGGAGCAATTGTTTATAAGTTGGGGTGCGTGTGTTAATATCTCTTGGTGAAAGGTTAACGCGGTTTCTAGAAATGCCAAGTTTTAAAATTACAGGATTGGCAGCAGAAAGCTTTCTTTCCTCCTCGGTTGAGGCGCTTGATTATCGAAACAAGGTATGGGGAAAATTGAGTTTTGCAGGCTTGGGTTGGAAAACCTATCGCAAAAAAGCATGATGCATATTACAGATTAACCGAGTTGGAAGGGACCTTGTAGGTCATCTAGTCCAACCCCTGCCGGAGCAGGAGACCCTACAACATTTCTAACAAATGTCAGTCCAGTCTCTTCTTGAAAGCCCCCAGGGATGAAGTTCCCACAACTTCTGAAGGCAACTTCTGTTCCGTTAGTCGATTGTTCTCTTCAATTTAGCCAGCCATGTCTATCCTATCTGCTACCTCTAATACAATGTTGTGGTTTACCTCTCCGAGCCTTTTATGTTCAATGATAAATCTATATGAGAAGTGATATTTATAGATGTTATTTTATTCTTGCATCGCAGCTTATTAAACCATGGTGACGATCCTGAAGCTGGCCTGACTGATGCCCTTAATGTCTGCTGCTGTGTTGTTACACTGGAGCTGAGGGTCGCGGGGGGGGGGGGGGAGGTTATTTTTGTAGTCAAAACAAAATACTTTCTCTTGGGAACCAAGGACATTCTCACATCTGCTCGGAAGAAGGTGGAGGGATGCCACCTGGTTTGATTGGAGCATGGGACTGTTTGTTTTGAGAACATGGAAAATCATTTACTTTTAATATGGTGAAAACCACAGGGATTTTCAGGGTCGGTTTTCACCAATATGATATTTTCCAATATTGCTATCAGTCTTGGAGTTTTAGTTTGCAATGCATCTTGTTAAAATATTCATGACTGGGAGAGACATGGGAACAAGGTCAGCCAATGAATAGGCATAGCAACTAAGTCAGCCAATGGGAGCTTAAACAGATCTGAGTCTGTGCAGAGAAGTGAAACAGAAACTTAAGCAGTCTGCTGATCTGAGAAGTAAACTTAGCAATCTGTCCGGGTTTGTCTGCTGAAATGAAACTAACTGTGTGTGTTTGCCTGTAACTCTCCTGCCTTGTGTTTCCTTGGAAGAACCGCCTGTTGGTATTGTACATTTATTCATCTAGTGTTGTATATATAAAGAAGTTAATGAATCCTGCTGCATCAGTTATCTGTGTGTGCTTCTGGATTTGAATTTATGCAACAAACTCTGTCAGATCTATTACTTGGAACCCTGACCCACAACTGATTAAGATTTCAGTTGATTGTCGTTTTTGGATTCATAACAGATGTTTGGTTTGGTTTGGTTTATTGAATTGAGGTCCAGGTTTCAGTTTATAAGTGATAAATTATAACGCATTTCTATATTTGATGAAGGGAAATATTACACCAGGGAAAGTATGGTGTTTAATATTAGGGGTAATCCTTGACTTCACCACCACAACGGAACCCAAAATGTCCGTTGCTAAGTAAGACAATTGCAAAGTGAATTTTGCCCCATTTTACAACCTTGCTTGCCACAGCTGTTAAATGAATCATTACAGTTGATAAGTTAGTAACACGGTCGTTAAGCGAATCTGGGTTTCCCATTGATTTTGCTTATCAAAAGAGGATCACGATACCTCGGACACTGCAGCCGTCATAAATATGAACCAGTTGCCAAGCATCCAAATTTTGATCGCATGACTGTGGGGATGCTGAAGCAGTCATAAGTGTGAAAAATGGTCATAAGTCAACTTTTCAGTGCTGTTGTAACTTCAAACAGTCACAAAGTGAATGGTTGTAAGTCAAGGACTACCTTTGCAAATCTTTGCCCCGTTATATAACGTTCTCAAAGAACAGTGAACCTAAGGCTAAATTATACATTTGGAAGGTACTGATTTAATTTTCCTTACTTCTTTAAAGTAATTTGGTGTCTACGATAAGTTGTCAATTCTTTGTGGGGACATTTTTATCTCCAGTTTCTAATATGGGCCTAACAATATTTAGCAAGTTTGGAGAATGATTGAAGGAGCATCTTACAAACTTACAAAAAGGACCACCGTTCTGACTGAGGCTTCCCGAGAGCATGAAGCAAACCCCTGACAAAAAAACACCCTTTTGTTAATTTATTGTGAATTCTGCTCATTCACATCCAGCAAAGTCTTTCGAGGGAGGAATTACAGTCACAGACCTTATCTGGCTTGGAGAGCTGCCAGGCTGATATCTGCAAAATTTGGCAAGGAGTCTCGGAGGGTCACGAACCTATTAAGCGAACTCATTGTCTCCTGCAAACTCCACTCCCCTTTCGCTCCTCTTTTATTCCCTCTGGGAGGGGCCATTCATTGTCCACCTGTGGTCTTACTCCCAAGTCTCTCCCTGTTCTTTAGTTGTTCCCTTTGTCTGGCAACTCTGCGCATGCGCACACTGGGAACAGGCTCCAGCTGTTCGTCTGCCTCACTGATGTCTGACTCCGAAGGCAGCTGATAACTGTCAGACGGCTCTGGCCCCGTCTCTGCCTCCGACACAGAGCCCTCATCAGAGCCTTCCCCAGACTCCAGGGCTGGCCCATGTTCCTTCCCAACCTCCTCACTGTCTGAATCTACTGCCAGCTCCTCTGGCCACAGCAACCACATGATGACCATCACTATCTCGTCATCTGAAAGTTCTCCAGAACTTTCATTTGATAGACTCGCCCTGCTAATAGTTTAGCGTGATGTACAATGTTGCCACGTTAAACCCACAATGAAGGTTTAACTTTTTCCATGCAGAAAAGTTTGGTTATTTTTAGAACGTCATACACTTGCTGTTAATTGAGATCCACTTTAAGTGCAAGGAAATTGGCTTATTCCCCCCCCCCCCACCCCTTTCAATCCATTAATAACAATTAAGGTTTAAAATAAATGGCTGCACATATCATTAAACTACACTTAAGTAACTTTAGAATTGACAATTAACTCAGCATGGTAATACATTATCATAACATTTTCTGGTGATGAGTTTTCCCCTCTTTTACACAAGAAAAGAAAAAAGGATTAGCGCCTTTTGATTATTACATTAACTCTTTTTCAAGAGGAAGTTGTTTGGGGTTGATGTAATCACACCAAGGGAAGAAGCAGGAATGTGAGAATCGGTCAACGACAAACGGCTGCATTATCCATAAATAAAGATAGTATCCTAGTCCATCAGAAATGGTTATTTGTTTTTTTGTTTTTAAATAAATAAATAAAACCTGCCCATTCATAGAATCCTAGAACTGGAAGCGACCCTTGGAGGTCTTCTAGTCCAACCAGTGGTGGGTTTCAAAAATTGTTCGAACCTACTCTGTGGGTGTGGCCTCCTTTGTGGGAGTGGCTTTCCGCCCATGTGACCAGATGGGAGTGGCTTTCTGCCCATGTGACCAGATATGAAGATGCCGACGACACTTGTCAGAACCACCTTAAATCACCTCACACACAGCACTGCCATGCATAAGAATATGATATAAACTTGTTTTTTAAAAGGCATCTTTGGTTTGCGTTAAAACAACTTCAACACACACAATGTTCTGATTGCACCACAAACGCAGCAGTCATCCTTACCTTTCACAGAGGCACTGAGTTTTATAAATATGAGCATGATAGTGTAGGATAATCATATCCAAGGACCAGTGGTGGGTTTCAAAAAAGTTTGGAACCTCTTCTGTAGGTGTGGCCTGCTTTCCTGGTCCACTGGTGGAACCTCTTCTAACCGGTTCGGTAGATTTGAGGAACCGGTTCTACCGAATAGATGCGAACTGGTAGGAACCCCCCTCTGAGTCCAACCCCCTGCTCAAGGCAGGTATTCTTATATGCACCAGCTTATCAAGAATAGGTAGTCCTTGATTTGCGACGAACAATTGAGTCCATGGGACAACCATGACCTGGATGACTGAGAATCTCTACAGACTTTTAGCTAAACAGTTTGGGATGGACACCCTTTGAAGGGTGTGGGAGTAGGAATGGATTTCCAGAGGGAAAAAAAATGCAGACTACAGGAACCATTTGCACCACTCAGGTGACCCTGAGGACAGAGATAAACCTCCAAGTGCTTCAAGGACCCTCTAAAAGAATGCAAACGACCAGCTGCCTGCAAGGAATATCAATCCTTCCATTCTTCACCATCCAGTCAGAACTGAAGAAGCTCCTTGGATGAGAAGCGGAACGTCTTCAAAAGAAAAAATAAAAACAAAGAAAGTCCAGTTGCCAAAAAAAGCACCTTTGGGACAACCATGACCTGGATGACTGAGAATCTCTACAGACAATTGAGCCCAAAATTTCTGCTGTTAAGAGAGACATCTGTTAAGTGATCTTTGGGGTTCCACCACAAATCCGCGAAGCCCTTATCCGCAGAGACATAAGCGCAAAGACTAATTCGCGCCGTTCGAAGCGCTAAGGAAAAACGCGACCCTACCGCGATGACATAATCGCGGAGGGCAAATCCGCGCATTCCCAAGCACTCAGCATCCTAAACCTAACCCTAACCCTAATCCTAACCCTAACCCTAATCCTAACCCTAAACCTAAACCTAACCCTAACCCTAAAACAAACCCCTAAATTTAATCCTAACCCTTACCTTAATTTAAATCCGCTTTCTGCCGCCGCGCTGTTTTAAAGCGCCCTTCTGTCGCCGCGCTGTTGTCGCGGCGGTGATGACGCGCGGTGATGACGTCGCGGCTTTAGCAACGCGATTTTATCACTGCTATTTTGATGAGCGTGGTTTTGTCGTGCCACGGAGCTTTGGCCAATTTTACGACCTTTCTTGCCACAGTTTTTAAGGGAATCACTTGCAGTTGTTTAAGTTAGTAAATCCGGTGGTTAAGTGAACCTGCCTTCCTCCTTGACTTGTCAGAAGGTCGCAAAAAGAGATCATGTGATCTTGGGACACTGCAACCGTCATAAGTATGAACCGGTTGCCAAGCCATGTGAATGTCGATCACATGATCATGAGGATGCTGGAAAGGTCATAACTGTGAGAAACGGTCCTAAGGTCACTTTTCTCAGTGCCGTTGTAACTTTGAATGGCCAGTAAATGAATTATTGTAAACCGAGGACTGCCTGTACTTAAGGAGACAAGGGCTTATTTATCTTCATAAGTTATACCTGTTATCTTTTCCATGTTTGACAAACTAAATAAAATAAATAAATGAAAAAATCATCTTTGCTGCTGTTATCTGCACACTTGTGCAAAACGTTCCAATTTTTCCAGTTGTTCCCTTGTTGGGATAGATAGCTTATGTGCTGCAGATTAAAATATGCGCTTTTGGCAATACATTCTTTCTCAAAACAGACAAAAACAGAACAAGTTACTTTTTCTATGCAGTTTTCAGGACGCGAAGCACCATCCATATTAAAAAAAAAAACCTTTCGTGTCTCTTGCACAAATATGAGCTTCTCCTTAGAGCGAAACTTGGGAAGAGGGTGATTCAGAGACAGAAGACTTTCCATCAAGTAGAGTCAGGCAGAGGAAGTAACAAAATTCAAGTTGGCTTCGTGGCCAAAATAGATTCAAATTGGTTGGTACTTCCTTATTTTTTTTTTAAATACAATTTGTTTTCCAGTGTTTTCTCATGCTGAACCCATTTAAACTCATATTGAATCTATTTCAACCGATGTTAAACCCCGCCTAACCCTAAGGGAGTGGAGCGAACCAGAACATTTTATCCCTGTGTCCATCTGAAATGTGGCTCTGTTTCAACACCCCACCATCTGCAGCCTTTCACCTCTTCCCAAAATATTAACTGTGTGTAAGAGAGATCTCTGCAGCTGGGAAAAACAAATAGGAGTATTTCAAAACTTCAATAAGGATAATGAGCTGCAAGGAGTGGAATGGGACGGAACATAATGGAACAGAACTGATCAGAGCGGAACAGAACAGAATTCCCATTCTGTTCTACTACTGAGGATGTTACCTACCCTGATAATGAGACATCTGCAAGAAAACCACCAAGCTCAGAGAGCACCAAGGATCCCATAGTACTTCTCTTACTACTACTACTACTACTACTACTACTACTACTACTACTACTACTATAATTCTCTTTCTCCTCTACTTTGTAAACCCCACTCCATGATGTGACCTAGTTGAGTAATGAAACGTCAGCATGAAAACCACCAAGCTCAGAGAGCACCAAGGATCTCATAGTACTTCTCTTACTACTACTACTACTACTACTACTACTACTACTACTACTACTACTATAATTCTCTTTCTCCTCTACTTTGTAAACCCCACTCCATGATGTGACCTAGTTGAGTAATGAAACGTCAGCATGAAAACCACCAAGCTCAGAGAGCACCAAGGATCTCATAGTACTTCTCTTACTACTACTACTACTACTACTACTACTATAATTCTCTTTCTCCTCTACTTTGTAAACCCCACTCCATGATGTGACCTAGTTGAGTAATGAAACGTCAGCATGAAAACCACCAAGCTCAGAGAGCACCAAGGATCCCATAGTACTTCTCTTACTACTACTACTACTGCTACTACTATAATTCTCTTTCTCCTCTACTTTGTAAACCCCACTCCATGATGTGACCTAGTTGAGTAATGAAACGTCAGCATGAAAACCTCCAAGCTCAGAGAGCACCAAGGATACCATAGTACTTCTCTTACTACTACTACTACTACTACTACTACTACTACTACTATACTTCTCTTTCTCCTCTACTTTGTAAACCCCACTCCATGATGTGACCTAGTTGAGTAATGAAACATCTGCAAGAAAACCACCAAGCTCAGAGAGCACCAAGGATCCCATAGTACTTCTCTTACTACTACTACTACTACTACTACTACTACTACTACTACTATTATAATTCTCTTTCTCCTCTACTATGTAAACCCCACTCCCTCCTAGCACTGATGATGTCACCTAGTTGAGTAATGAAACGTCAGCATGAAAACCACCAAGCTCAGAGAGCACCAAGAACCCCTCATTTCAACCCTGAATGGCAAATATTCTTTTCTATTAGTAACTTAGCTCAGGGGTGGGATTGAAAAATGTTAGCAACCGCTTCTCTGCTGGTTGCTGGGTGGGTGGGGCCATGGTGGGCATGGCCTACTCAGCCTACTGCACCACGGGGGGGGGGGTTCACCCTCCCCAGGCTCCAGAGGCTTTCCCCAAGCCTCCGGGAGAGCAAAAACGGCCTACCCCAGGCTCCAGAAGTTGGAAACGGGCCTGTTTTCAGACTTCCAGTACTTCTGGTAGACCCATTTTTTTGCCCTCCCCATGCTCCGGAGTCTTTCTTCGAGCCTCCAGGAGGGCAAAAACAGCCTGCCCTGGGCTCTGGAGGTCCTCTGGAGGCTGGAAACAGGCCCATTTTTGGACTTTGGGAGGCCCATTTTTCACCCTCCTAGAGCCTCCGTGTAGGCCCTGCACTTACCTGGCGTGATGAATGGGCCACGTGGAGACTCCTGGGAGGGGGGAGTAGGTTGGGCGGGGCCAGCCAGTCCTTGCAACTACCGGTTCGGCGAACCAGATGTAAAATTAAAATCCAGTTCAGCGCGAACCGGTTGAATCCCACCCCTGCCTTAGCTCTTTATCTGCCATTTCCCAAGGAAAGATAACTAGTCTGGCGAGATTCTTGTAAGCCGGTTATCAACAATAAAGGAAATCTATTTTATCCATTCTCGGAACTGTTTTGGTTGCTTACACCTGACACTGAACGATGCAACAAACACAGAATAAGGGGGGGAGGAGAGATGAAGAAGATTTCCAGTTGGCGTTCGAAGGACTCTTAGCACTTTGAAGGATGTGCATGCCGAATATTTCAGGCCTGATTAGGGCTCTGCAAAATAAGCACTTCAAACAAGCAGGTTCAATGGGAATATTCTTTTATCATTTCCCTCCCCAGCTCACAGGATTGTAAATAACTTACAACAGCTCTTAAGGAGATTGGAACCTCTTGCAGAAGATGAGGGAGAAGTGTTGAAATGCAGATAGTTAAACACGGGCTGTTTGCTCTCTGCAAGAATTCCCATTTGCCACTGGCCAATGAATGTCCTTGTAGACACCTGACTTCACATGTTGCCATGATAACAATATTTCCCCATGCCTTCCTATCTGTATACAACCAGCGAGGAAAAACTGCGCAGGTCCAAAACCATGCAAACAATGTCAAAAGAGGGACATTTTACCGAGTGATCACCACCAAATTGTCTTTGCAGAATGGACTTTGGCAGATAAATATTAAAAGAACTTGAATAGGATAAGGTTGCACAGAGAACCTCTGCGCGCTGTTGCTGGGAGCCCAAATTAAAAAGGATACAAAAAAAATTATTGTAGGGGTGGAGAATTACAGAATTTTAGAATAACAGAGTTGGAAGGGACCTTGGAAATGTTCGAGTCTATCCCTTGCGCAAGAAGGAGGCCAGAGGTAGCATTCAGCCGGTTCGAACCGGTTCACCCAACCGGTAGTGGAAATTGCAGGTGAACCCGCCCTATTGCCATCCTATTTAGGCACGTTTTCAAGCCGTGCGCATGCATGCAAGCCGCACAGGCAATCGACGTGCATGCGTGGAAGGCCGAGCGCATGCATGGATGGGGTGCATGCACATGTTCACATTTGCAAACCAGTAGGGAAAGTAAGTGAATACCACTGTTGCAGGAGACCAGTGGTGGGATGCAGCCAGTTCGCACCTATTCGGGAGAACCGGTTGGTAACTTTCTAAGCAGTTCAGAGAACCGGTTGTTGGAAGAAATCTCCTTTTGCTTTGTTTTTTCACTTTACAGGGCTAATCCTGTAAGGAAGGCAGGAAGGAAACATTCTGGTGTTGTTTCTGGCCTAATTTTTATTGACCTGCTTACAGAAACTGCCTCTTCGGTTAACCCTTATGACATTGTCACAGCTAAGGCGAAGCGTCCATCGACCTGAGTGACCTTGAGTTGGCCATGCCCACCCAGTCACATGACCACCGAGCCCCGCCTACCCAGATGGTCATTAGGGCAGAGAACCGGTTGTTAAATTATTTGAATCCCACCCCTGCAGGAGACCCTATCCAAGGTGGCGCAGTGGTTAAATGGTTAAATGCAGTGGTTAAATGCAGCACTGCAGGCTACTGCTAGATCAGCAGGTCAGCGGTTCAAATCTCACCGGCTCAGGGTTGACTCAGCCTTCCATCCTTCCGAGGTGGGTAAAATGAGGACCCAGATTGTTGGGGGCAATATGCTGACTCTCTGTAAACCGCTTAGAGAGGCCTGAAAGGCCTATGAAGCGGTATATAAGTCTACTGCTAAGTCTACTGCTATTGCTATCCCAATCCAGAGAAAGGGTTGTCCAATTTCTTCTTAACCATCTCCAGTGATGGAGCACTCACAACCTCCAGAGTCAAGCCATTCCATTGATTAACTCTTCTCACCAACAAGAAATTTCTCCTTATTTTCTAGTTTGGGTCTCTGTTTGATAAGCTTTCCTCTGTTAAATGTCTATGGAGATCCTCAGTCATCCAGGTCATGGTTGTCCCCAAAGGTGCTTTTTTGTTTCAAGAGGCAAGTGGACTTTCTGGTTTTTTTTCTTTTGAAGATGTTTCACTTCTCATCTGAGAAGCTTCTTCAGCTCTGACTGGATGGTTCCATTCACATTCCCCACCATCCAGTCAGAGCTGAAGAAACATCTTGGATGAGAAGTGAAATGTCTTCAAAAGAAAAAAACAGAGGAAGTCCAGTTGCCTCTTGAAAAAAGGCACCTTTGAGGCCTCCCTCTATTACTTCTTGCCTTGCCACAGGTGCTTTGGAGAATAGGTAGTTCTCTTCTGTGTGTAAAGATAAATGTTCCCCTCGTACATATGTGCTAGTCATTCCTGACTCTAGGGGGCGGTGCTCATCTCCATTTCAAAGGTGAAGTGCCAGCGCTGTCCAAAGACATCTCTGTGGTCATGTGGCCGGCATGACTAAACGCCGAAGGTCCATGGAAGGCTGTTACTTTCCCACCAAAGGTGGCTCCTATTTTTTCTACTTACATTTTTACATGCTTTCGAACTGCTAGGTTGGCAGAAGCTGGGACAAGTCACGGGAGTTCAATCTGTTATGCGGCGCTAGGCATTCGAACCACTGAACTGCTGACCTTCTTGATTGACACGCTCAGTGTCTTAGCCACTGTTAGGAATATAATTCTAACGGTTGGGTTGGCAATATATAAATCATATAGCAATGCTATACCTGTTTCTTTAAATCATACTGTAAAATGTGATTGGTTGCTGTTTTCCTCCATCGGCCATAAGAGGGAGCCAGAAGGACTGTTAGCGTTCTGTTTCGTTAGATGCTGGGCTGATCTGATCTGAGTGTTTTGGAAGCTGGCTGTTAGAAAGTGCCGTGAGCTATTGTAAGTTTTGCAACTACTAGCAAACTTTAAGTACCGAACTGATTATATGATACTGGACCATGTTATTTGGATTATCTCTTAACTGAAAGACATTGATGACTGACTGTCTTATCCGTGTATGACTTGGACTGTTTGATGGACTCTGATACCTCTATTTCCACGAAAGTAAAAGCCTATTTAAGCGGCAGTGTCTCTGTATGCTGGTTTGTGTGTTATCCAACACAACTCTAACAACGCTTCTCTGAACGTACTCACTTTCCTAACGGGGAGCTTACCTGAAAGACCCCACCGCTTCTGTGTGACAGCCCCCCAAATATTGGAAGACTGTTATTACATCACCCCTAATCCTTTTCTCCGAGCGTCTTTATTTCTTAGAGGAAAATAAAGCAAGATGGAGCTGTACCTTAAAAAGGGATGGAGCTTCTTGCAGTCATGGCCGCCATTTTGGTCATGTTTCACTGTCCCTGTGGAGGGTTTTCGGCGAATATGAGGCACTTTTTATGGGAAGTTTGCAGTCTCTTAAAATTAAACTCTTAGCTCAGCAGCTTTCTAAGCCTCTTTGCGACAGCAAATTCTTCTGACTCAAAGAGATTATCTCATTGACTTTGTTATCTGCTTCTCACAAAAAAATTACATCTTTTGTAAATAGGATTAGCCTCGTCCTTTAGGATAGGCCCAGCGCTGACCCTACTTTTCAAGAACCGTTATCATCCTTAGTAAATGTTTGGGAGCAGAAAGTTTGGTTGCAGTCCAGGAATCTAAAACGAGGCTAGAGCTCTTTTCATTCAATGTGCTTCCCTTGAAAATTAACATTAGAAAATTGACCAAGAGAAAGCAAGGGCCTGATTTTAAAAAAACAACAACAACAACTTCTACACTGGCTTAACTGAAACTGTTGAGTTGGGATCTCAAGATGATTCCCAGCTCAGCCTTATCTTGCAACTTGCAAAGTGAAATGGGAGCATTGTCTTAACTCCCTTCAGCTTGTTTCCAAATACCGTGTTTTTCGGAATATAAGACGCACGTTTTTTCCCTCTAAAAAGAGGGTGAAAATCTGGGTGCGTCTTATGGACTGAATACAGCATTTTTTTGCCTCCTGAAACCCTGCTCCCTTTACCAAAATGGCCGTGCATAGCTTTTCGGAGGCTTTCAGAGTGCTCCTGGGGACTGGGGAAGGCAGAAATGAGTGAAAAATGGGCTGCTTTTTGCTCAATTTTACCTCCCCCCCCCAGCCCCCAGGAGCACCCTATAAGCTGTCTAAAGGCTATGCATGCAATCTTTTGACAAAAAACGGGCCCGTTTTTGCAAAAAATGGGCCATTTTTTCCTCATGGGGGGCACCCCCAGGAGCACTCTGCAAGCCTCCTAAAGGCTATTCATGACTTTTTTGGAAAAAGAAATGAGCCCCTTTTTGCGAAAAATGGGCCATTTTGGGGAGGTTTGTAGAGTGCAAAAACATTTTTAAAAAATTGCCTCTTCAAAACCTTGGTGCATCTTATACTCCGGTGCGTCTTATACTCTGAGAAATACAGTAACTTCAGTGTGCATTTGTTGTGCTACAGCAGGACAACAAATCGATTGGTCAAACTCGATTTCGTTGAGGGCCGCATCAGGGTTGTGTTGGACCTTGAGGGGCTGGGATGGCTGTAGCCAGGGTGGGCGTGGCCAGCTCGACGTCATTCACGTCAGGGGCAACTGTGGTGGCCAAGTCCTAAGGCAGGACTTCCCTCAGACCCATCCTCATTCTTATTACAATCCCTTTCCTTCCTTCCTTCCTTCCTTCCTTCCTTCCTTCCTTCCTTCCTTCCTTCCTTTTCTTCTTTTTCCTTCTCTCTTCATTCTCCTTTCTTCTTCCCCTATTTCCTTATGGTTCCTTCCTTGCTCTCTTCCAATCTTTCCTCTTTCTCTTTCTTTTTTCCTGCCCCTTCTTGCATGCTCACATGCATAGTTCGTTTTGCTAGCTCTCTACCAGCAAAAACAGAGTTCGGGAGGGCCTCCTGCAGCCCCCTGCCAGCAAAAATGGGGCCTGTGCATGCCCCCCCCAAAGCTTTGTTTTTGCTGGCAGAGGGCCGCAGGAGGGTGTCACGGCTGAAAATGGGGTCCAGGGCACAGGCAGATCCTCCCGAGCTCCATTTTATGAGCCAAGGTGGCGCAGTGGTTAAATGCAGCACTGCAGGCTGACTGCTAGATCAGCAGTTCAGCGGTTCAAATCTCACCGGCTCAGGGTTGACTCAGCCTTCCATCCTTCCGAGGTGGGTAAAATGAGGACCCAGATTGTTGTTGGGGGCAATATGCTGACTCTGTAAACCGCTTAGAGAGGCCTGAAAGGCCTATGAAGCGGTATATAAGTCTACTGTTATTATTGTTATTTTAGCTGGCAGAGGGCCGCAGGAGGCTGTCGCGGCTGAAAATTGGGCCTGGGTGGCATGTATGCAGACCACCAAGCCCTGATTTTGCTGTCAGAGGATTGTAGGAGGCCGTCACAGCCAAAAATGGAGCCTGGAAGGGCAGCACCTGGCCCTCCCAAGCTCCAGATTTTGCTGGAAGAGGCATCATGGGCCCATCCTTTGCTGTTGGCAGGGCAGCTCCACGGGCTAGATTTAAGCACCCCGCAAGCCTGATCCGTCCTGCTGGCCTTGAGTTTGACACCGGAAACCCCAAAACCAGATAGCTGGTGGGCACATCCCTGTTTTTGGGGCATTTTCTGGCTGTTTTCAAGCTGTTTTTCGGGCAAAAAACAGCCCGAAAAGGCCAAGAATGGCCCAAAAACAGGCATGTGCCTGCCAGCCAGCTGGCTTTCCAGTGCTCCAGCGTGCGTGAAGATCAGTGCATGCACGTGCCCAGTGGCGGGTTTCAAAAATAGTTCGAACCTACTCTGTGGGTGTGGCCTCCTTTGTGGGAGGGGCTTGTCGCCCATGTGACCAGATGGGAGTGGCTTTCTGCCCATGTGACCGGATATGAAGATGCCGACGACACTTGTCAGAACCACCTTAAATTACCTCACACACAGCACTGGCCTGCATAAGAATATGATGTAAACTTGTTTTTTAAAAGGCATCTTTGGTTTGCGTTAAAACAACTTCAACACACGCAACGTTCCGATTGCACCACAAACGCAGTAGTCATCCTTACCTTTCACAGAGGCACTGAGTTTTATAAATATGAGCATGATAGTGTAGAATAATCCTATCCAAGGACCAGTGGTGGGTTTCAAAAAAATTTTGGAACCTCTTCTGTAGGTGTGGCCTGCTTTCCGGGTCCACTGGTGGAACCTCTTCTAACCGGTTTGATAGATTTGACGAACCGGTTCTACCGAATAGGTGCGAACTGATAGGAACCCACCTCTGCACGTGCCGAAACCCAAAGACCAGCTGATCTTTGTGGGCACACTTTGCTGGGAAACGGCCTCACAAATAACCCGAAAACAGCCCAAAAAACGGCCAAAACCAGCCAAAACAAAAAACAGGCATGTGTGCACCAGCCAGCTGGTCTTCGGGTTTCCATTGCTCTGGCGCAGAAGCCTGCAAACCTACATGCGCGATCTGGTTTGGGCACTCTGTGCCGAAAAGGTTTGCCATCAATGCAATAGGCTCTTCTGCTTGAGCAGGGGGTTGGACTAGAAGACCTCCAGGGCCCCTTCCAACTCTCGTTATTCTTTAACCTAGGAGATATTCATGCAACCAGGTCAGGCTGCTGATAGAGGCTGACGTCCAGATACAGGAAAATAGACAAAGAGGCAGACAATGGAAATGGGGAACGGGCATAGTGGCGCCTGGTGACAGTTGTACGCGTCGGCCAATGTCCTACACAGCCGACTGCCTAAGAAGAAAGCTTGGGAACAACAGCTTGTAGAAAATGGGGAGGCTCCGGTTTTTTAAAAGCTCGTCTGCCTTCCAGTCTATTTGCAGACTCGCTTCAAAATGCGGGCTGTTCTCTTTTGAAGATGGACAGCTGGCCTAATTTCAAAGCCTTCTGCAAGAGAAGGCTTCAGACCTCCGGGCGGGAATAACCGGCCCTTTTCCTGGTAGCCCACTGGCCTTGGAAGGAAGAGATTTGGAGAAAGGGGAGATAAATGCTTGCTTTGACCTTAGGTGACCCTCAGGATACAGCCTTCCTATTAGAGCTCCCTGAGGACTTTAGTAGAAAAACCACGGAGCTTCCCCACTTCTTAGCATAATGGAATAACAGAGTCGGAAGGGACCTTGGAGGTCTTTTAGTCCAGCCCAGTTAGGGATTCTTAGGATTCTTATTCTTTGTTGTTGTTAGTTGTGAAGTCATAGTTGAGTTGAGTTGAGTTGAGTAGTTTATTTATATGCCGCCCTTTTCCCTGGGGGGACTCAGGGCGGCTTACAATTCGGAAGGAAGGGAAAACAAACAGATTAACACATAAGACAGTACATCATTAAAAGCACAACATTCATACAATTCGGGTGGGTTACGGTCTTTAACCCCAGGCCTGACGGGACAGCCAGGTTTTAAGGGCTGTGCGGAAGGTCTGGAGGGTGGTGAGGGTACGAATCTCCACGGGGAGTTCGTTCCAGAGGGTCGGAGCCGCCACCGAGAAGGCTCTCCTCCGCGTGGTTGCCAGTTGACATTGACCGGCAGATGGAACTCGGAGGAGGCCTAATCTATGGGATCTAATTGGTCGAGTGGAGGTAATTGGCAGTAGGCGGTCTCTCAAGTACGAGTTTGACCCATCGTGACCCTGTGGACAACTTTCCTTCAAGCTTTCCTGTCCTCTACCATCCTCCGGAGTCCATTTAAGCTTACGCCGACTGCTTCGGTAACTGCATGCCGCCACCTCCTTCTCTGTTGTCCCCTTCTTCTTCTTTTGCCCTCCATTTCCCAGTATGAGGCTCTTGGATTGGATTTGGATTTATTTCATTTATATGCCGCCTTTTTCCCCAAAGGGGACTCAGGGCGGCTCACAATTCACTCAGGGAAAGGGGTACAGACAGGGGATAAAAAGACGAACATAACAGTACACAATTTAAAACACACAGCAACCATACCATTCGAGGAGGGGGGGGGCAGAAGCTCTTTAGCCCCAGGCCTGTCGGAATAGCCAGGTTTTAAGGGCTTTGCGGAAGGCCTGGAGGGTGGTGAGGGTTCGAATCTCCACGGGGAGTTCATTCCAGAGGGTCGGAGTAGCCACAGCCACGCAGCCTCCAGGGGGTCCTTCCTTCTCATTAGGTGGCCAAAGTACTTGAGTTTCCTCTTCAGAATGAAACTTCATTTTTCCTGGCAGAGAGTTGCAGGAGGCCGTCGCAGCCGAAAATGGAGCTCGGGAGCCTGTTTTTGGCTCGCAGAGTACTTGGGCCACTGCAGGTGTCCCTAAAGTTATGTCAAGCTAGCCACACTCTCCATGCCCCCCCCCCGTGAGGTCAAACACAATCCTGATGTGGCCCTCAATGCAATCTAATTCGATTCCCTTGTCTTAGAGCCTCGGTTTTTAATAAAGTTTGCTGTTAGTTAACCATGTTAAAATGTTGTTGTCATAGGCGCACCGGTTGGGTTCAATAAATCTTGTGGAGGGTTGCATATTTTCAGCATTACCCAAAGTGTCATGCTGCGTTCTTTTTCTTTTTTTCCTGTTTCACATTAGACTATTTCCTAGCTAGCATTAGGGCAGGAGGGAGTGCAGATGTTTTGAATGACTTAACTTCCAAAAGTGGACCAAGATTTGGCCTGAGAAGAATCAGAAAGAGATGTTGACTTCTTTATACAAATAACGGGGTGAGGGGGGAGAAACACAAGGTTGTGTTCAGAGGGGAAAATGGTTTCTGGAACAGGGGTTGATTTCATGAAAAGGATTTGATTGCTAAAATTTTGTGTAGTGCAGAAGTGGGCAATTAATTTCCCCCAGGACAGTGGTGGGATTCAATTTTTTTTACTATCAGTTCTATGGGCATGGCTTTATGGGCATGGCGTGGCTTGGTGGGTGTGGGCAGGGGAAGGATACTGCAAAATCCTCATTCCCTCCCCACCCCACTAACCTGCTTTCCAGCTCTGTTCTCCTGTTCAGGGCAACACAAGAAGATCAGCTGGGAGGCAGCAGGGGCATGGCCAGCCTGTTTGCTGGTTCTCCAAATTACTCAAAATTTCCACTACCGGTTCTCCAGAGCCTGTCAGAACTGGCTGAATACCACCTCTGTCCAAGGGTTCACATGAGAAACTGTGACTGGTGTGAAGGATTGCCACATCATCAGCCATGCCTTCACACACACACCCCAACCACCCACCCCCCTGCCGACACATTATCCCACCGACACCCTGCCATCCCACCACAGACATGTTGCCAACCATCGCTGACATCCTGCCCACCGTAATTTGCTGGATGTGGCCCACAAGCTATAAAATGCTCAGGTGTGGTCTAGTGGTTATGGCATACACCTGTGGGAATACAGATACAAATTAACAGAGTTGGAAGGGGCCTTGTAGGTCATCTAGTCCAACCCCCTGCCCAAACAGGACACCCTACACCATTTCTGACAGGAGGCAGTCCAGTCTCTTCTTGAAAGCCTCCAAGGATGAAGTTCAAGCAGCTTCTGAAGACAACTTCTATCCCATTGGTTGATTGCTCCCACTGTCGGAAAATTTCTCCTTATTTCTAGGTTGAATCTCTCCTTGATCAGTTTCCATCCATTATTCTTTGTCTGGCTTTCGGGTGCTTTGGAAAATAGCTTGTTTCCCTCCTCTCTGTGGCAGCCCCTCAAATATTGGAAGACTGCTATCCTGTCCCCCATGGTCCTTCTCTTCCCTAGACTAGCCAGGCCCAGTTCCTGCAACCGTTCATCATACGTTTTAGCCTCCAGTCCCCTAATCATCTTGGTTGCTCTTCTCTGCACTCTTTCTAGAGTCTCATCATCTTTTTCATAGTGTGGTGACCAAAAAGGGATGCCGTATTCCAAATGTGGCCTTACCAAGGCATTATAGGATGGTATTAGTACCTCACCTGTATCCCTTTGCTTTTTTGGCTACCGCTTTATGCCTGGGTGACATTGGACCAGTTCTTCTCTCTCAGTCCTTCTCTCTTTCTTTTCTCTCCCACTTTCTTTCTCTTTCTTCCTCTTGCTTTCTCTTTCTCGTTCTCTCCCTTTCTCTCCCTCGCCTTCTTTTTCCCTCTTTCCCATTCCTTGTTCTATTCAATTGCATATAGTACAAAGGCCAACGAGAGAGAAAGCTTTTTGATTTGAAAGGCAAGTACATTCTATTTGCAAATCCATGCTATCTCCCAGGTGTTTTGATTCATTCCATTACTATATCAATCTGCAATTTAAAAACACACACACACCATCTAACACCTTGCATTATTTCCCAGAGCCAGTCTTAAAATAGATGTCAGCCTATGCATCTTACCATACATAAGTTGTTTTTTTTGTATACATTAACCCCGTGTTTCCTACATTTTAATTTAATTTTATGCGACGGGAAGGGGGAGGAGAGAAACCCGTAGCCCAGAATGGCAGAAGTGTGAAACCTGAAACATCACACCAATCAAATTTGTGGATCCTTCTGAAAGTGTAAAGCAGGACAGTTAATTTAAACAAACAGGTCACGGCAAGTGTTGAAACGGCAGCTTGATATCAATGTTCAAACTCGGGGAATAACAATGCTGCGGAATATTTTTTTTTTAAATAGTAGCTATGATGTATTCTGTTGCTGTCAGTAGACAATGCATTTAACAAACTCATTGAGGTGACCAACCCACATTCACTATCCTGCCTCTTTGAGTTTTGGTATCTCTGCCAAAACTCAAAGAGGCAGAGATGGTATCTCTGGCACGGTCACAAAATCACACAATGCCTTTTTTTCCCCTGAAAAAATAAAATAAAATTAAACCCAGGGAAGGGAGAAAGCATTTTAAAGTTATCTTATTGCCATTTCATTTAAAAAAGAAGTCAGCTCCCCTTAACTCAGTGGTTCCCAAACTTGGCAACTTTAAGACTTGTGGACTTCAACTCCCAGAATTCTCCAGCCAGGAGGGATCCATTAACCCCCTCCTCTCCTCTCCTCAGCAAAATGAAGTCCGCTGAAGGGCTCTGTTTTAAGCACAGCTCCTTCAGAAGCTCATCCAACTCTAAACATAGCATGCTATCCAGGGGTGGGTTTCTCGCCCGGTTCCAACCGGTTCGGTTGGAACGGGGCCGGCGGCGTCCTCATGCACACGCGCGGTGCACGCATGCGTACTAGCGTCTGCGCGACGCTCCAGCTGCTCCTGGACGATCGTGCAGGTGCTGTATGCGTCCTGCGCATGCGTGGAAGCGCAGAACTCGTCAAAACTGGGTAAGGACCGCGGGCGGGCGGGCGCGCCCTTCACCATTCCCGGAAGTTACTTACTTCCGGGTTCGGCGACCAACCAGTTCGCAGGGACCGCCGCGAACCAGTTGAAACCCACCCCTGATGCTATCTCATTCCTTCCTTCTTTCTGGGCCAGACGATTAATCTTTGTACCCAAACAGTATCTGTTGTGACCGACAGAGTTCAGGCCTAGCTAACAGCCTCTCCGATGACCAGATTCCCTGTTTCCCTGACATCAGGACACAGCGATAGTAGATAAATCCTTCCAAGCAGGGAGAGGATGGCTACATCTGTTTTGGGCCTAAAAAAAACCAAGATAGCTTAAGCCAGGGGTGTCCAAACCTGGGAACTTTAAGACTTGTGGACTTCAACTCCCAGAATTCCCCAGCTCTGCTGGCTGGAGAATTCTGGGAGTTGAAGTCCACAAGTATTAAAGTTGTCAAGTTTGGGAACTACTTCCTTAACTTAAGGATAGTTACTTTAGAGGAAATATCTGAGATGGTAAACATTATTTGAAGATGTAGATGTTAAAACAACCGTAATCAAACGACATGCTGCATGTGATGATGATTTTTTCCCCCCCCTTTCCTTCTTGGACCTTTTTTTGTCCTTTTTGGCCTCCCCCCTCCCCCCACCCCCTTTTTTTCTCTCTCTCTCCCTTGTTTTATTTTGTTGTTTTTTGTTTTTTAAACCCTAGCTTATTGTGGTGCTTATTAAATATACAATAGAGAGATACGGGATGTATAAACTTAGTAGGGATGCACCTGTGATTAAACGACATATTGTATGTGAAGATGGGTTTCCCCTCCCCCCCTTTTTTTCCCATCCTCTCCCTTTCCCATTGTTGTCTGTGTAACAAAAAATAAAAATAATTTTTTTTAAAAAAGGATAGGTGATCAGAAAGGGGTGGGGATGAATGTTGTTATCAGTTGCAAAGTTGTGTTTGACCCATCACGACTCCATGGACAACGTTCCTCCAGGCCTTCCTGTCCTCTACCATCCTCCAGAGTCCATTTAAGCTCATGCCAACTGCTTCGGTGACTCCATCCAGCCACCTCATTCTCTGTCATCCCTTTCTACTCTTGCCCTCAATCGTTCCCAGCATTAGGCTCTTCTCCAGGGAGTCCTTCCTTCTCATTAGGTGGTCAAAGTCTTTGAGTTTCCTCTTCAGGATCTGGCCTTCTAAAGAGCCGTCAGGGTTGATCTCAGCCAGTTCTGACAGGTTCTGGAGAACTGGTAGAGGAAATTTTGAGTAGTTCAGAGAACTGGCAAATAGGCTGGCCCCGCCCCCACTGCCTCCCAGCTGATCTTCTTTTGTTGCCCTGAATGGAGAAGGGAGCTGGAAACCAGGTTAGTGGGGTGGGGAGGGAATGGGGATTTTGCAGTATCCTTCCCCCAGGAGTGGGGAGGGAATGGGGATTTTGCAATATCCTCCCCCTGCCATGCCTACAAAGCCATTCTACGCCCACAGAATTGGCAGTAAAAAATTTGGGATCCCACCACTGGTTGATCTCCTCTAGGACTGACCAGTTGGATCGCCTGGTAGTCCAAGGGTCTCGCAGGAGTCTTCTCCAGCACCAGAGTTCAAAGGCCTCCATTCTTTGGCATTCAGCCTTCCTTATGGTCCAACCTTCACAGCCATCCATTGCAACTTGGAAAACCATCATCTTGACTAGACGCACTTTGATTGGCAGGGTGAATACTTTTGTTGGCAGGGGTGGGGTGAGACAGGACAATACAGACGTCTAAATTTTTGTTGGATTCCTGAAAGTGCTTTTGGAGACTGCTATTGTTAACCTTCTATTGGGGGGCGGGGAGAAAAAAGAATGTGTACACCTTTTGAAGTAGGTACGATGACGACCCTTTGCAAAAGACCCAGGGAGGGATGGAGTGCAGGGGAAGAAAAAGGCTCTCTGAATACATGAGACAGCCGCTTTAATCTCGAGCGTGATTGACATCAAACAAAAGTGAGGAAAAGTCCCTTTGTTCTCCACCACAAAGGGGTTGTGTGTCTGTGTGTGTGTTTGTTTGTTCAGTTTGAACGTGTGAACTCCAAGGGAAGATTTTTAATGAAGTTGGCAGGTCTCGGAGCCGTCTCCTCCGTGGGATAATTCTAATGACAGAGTCATCACGTACAATTTAACTGAGGATGACATGAGCATTTCTGCATCGGGAGAGAGAATGGGAGTGTGGGAAGAAAGCTACTACAGAATGAAGCACCCTTGAGGCCAAGATAGCAAAGAGGCCTTGGAAGATCCAAGGAAACCTTTCCTTTTGTGCTCCGGCACCGAGGAGGTTTTGTAGTTATGAACCCTGTCAAATGAAGTGCTTGCCAATTATCCGTGAGCATCTGTCTCTCTTGGTTCCTCTTCTAAGAAACGCGGGGTGAAGCCCCTATGTTTAAACAATGTTCCCTGAAATTGAGAGAGACAAATAAACATCTCTTGGGCTTGTAAGGCAGAATGGGCGAGCGAGGCCGTTACAGTTGTGTTGTTGTCGCCGTCTACTGGACGTGATCATTGGTCTCAGTTGTCCCATCAATATCGGATGGGCTCAAGGTCAACAAACTGGTTTCCATGTCTAAGGCGGGGCTAGAACTCACAGACCCCTGGTGATTGGCCCAAAGTCACCCAGCTGGCTTTCATGCCTAAGGCGGGGCTAGAACTCACAGAGTCCTGGTGATTGGCCCAAAGTTACCCAGCCGGTTTTCATGTATAAGGCGGGGCTAGATCTCACAGAGTCCTGGTGATTGGCCCAAAGTCACCCAGCCAACTTTCATGGCTAAGGTGGGGCTAGAACGCACAGTCTCCTGGTGATTGGCCCAAAGTCACCTAGCAAACTTTCATGGCTAAGGCGGGGCTAGAACTCAGAGTCCTGGTGATTGGTCCAAAGTCACCCAGCTGGCTTTCATGCTTAATGTGGGACTAGAACTCACAGTCTCCTGGTTCCTGGCATGGTGCCTCAACTACTGCACCAAACTGGCTGTCTATGAAGCCAACAGAGTAGCCCTATTGTGAGATAGGCAGCAAATAAATTTAATGAGATTAATAATAAAGGCAGGTCTCCACTTACAACCATTTATTTAATGACCATTTAAAGTTGTATCAGCACTGAAAAAAGCAACTTATAACCATCGTCACAAGCTAGCATCTGGCAAATTCCTCTTGTCTACAGGCTCCCATACCACATGGGGTCTGCATTGTTTATATATATTTGTTGTTTTTATTTCTTGTTGCACACATCACAGAGTCATTTCTTGCAAAATTATTTATATATGTATGTATGTATGTATGTATGTATGTATGTATGTATGTATGTATGTATGTTTTTATTTGTGCTGATAAATAAATAAAGGGAGACTAGTATAGATCTATTTCAAGCTATTTAGCTCTCATCAGCTAGCCATACCCTTACTGGGAATCAAACCTGTGCTGTAAGGGTATGGCTAGCTGATGAGAGCTAAATAGCTTGAAATAGATCTATACTAGTCTCCCTTTATTTATTTATCAGCACAAATAAAAACACAAATATAACAAAAGGCAACAGTAAAAATATTGGGTTTCTGTCGTGATGGACTCTTGTGACGAGCCGATTGACAGATGTTGGAAGCAGTTAGCTTCCTCCCATAATTGGGGCTTACCAGGGGTTGTGACACTAAGATATATATATATATATATATATATATATATATATATATATATATATATATATATATATATATATATATATATATATATATATATATATATATATATATATATATATATATATATATATATATTGAATATATCATCAATCTCTCTCTACATATCTATCTATCTTTCTATCTATCTATCTATCTATCTATCTATCTCTTTACATCTATCTATCTATCTATCTATCTATCTATCTATCTATCTATCTATCTATCTATCTATCTATCTATCTCTTTACATCTATCTATCTATCTATCTAATCAATTGTATCTATAATTTGAATATATCATCAATCTCTCTCTCTACATCTATCCCTATGTATCTATCTACTATAATTTATCTATCAATGAATCATTTATTTATCTATCTACACTTACCATTTATATATCTAGCAATCTATCTATAATTTCAATATATTAAGCTATATCTCTCTATGTCTGTCTTTCTGCCTGCCTGCCTGCCTGCCTGCCTATCTATCTATCTATCATCTATCTATCTATCTATCTATCTATCTATCTATCTATCTATCTATCTATCTATCTATCTATCTATCTATCTATCTACCTACCTACCTACCTACCTACCTACCTACCTACCTACCTACCTACCTACCTACCTAGTCTTGGATACATCCCCTATGTGTGGGTGACCGCAATTCACAGAAACCAGCAAGCGTTTAATGATAGCAGACCTGAAGGCAGAGTTTAGGAGCTTTGTCCAAACAGCATGTCCAAACTAGACACCAAAATCAGGGATCAAGTTGCAAATCAGGACCGACCCCCCCCCCAAAAAAATAAGAAGATGGGAATTTCCCACTCAGTAACTAGGGGCAGTTTGTGGTTCAAACAAGGTTCAAATGATACAGGAAAGCCTTAATACTGTTGTTCCAGCCTAAAAAAGCCAATGACCAGTATGAATGGGGGAATTCTGGGAGTTGAAGTACCGAAGTCTTAAAGTTGCCAAGTTTAGAGGACCCTGATTTAATGCTTCAGCCTAAATTGAGGACTACCTGTAACCCTGTGCCCCAGAAAGGGGGAGGGATGGACAGATAGGATGGACAGATAGACAATCTCTATCCAATTTCCATCACAGTTTCTTTTCCTTTTTCCTTCCTACCAAATACTCCGGAGCTGAATGGGTTTTGATAAGCGTGCCCTAAAACCAATAACAATTTATATTCAACTTATTGCGCAAAGAACAGAAGTGTCTTTTTAACACTGTTAGCGAAAAATAAACCAATTTTGGGTTTGCATGCAAAGCTGCTCAGGGCCAATTAGCGTGAAATTTAATTTGCATTAATCACCGTGAGGTCAGCAAGAAATTAACTCGAAGTGGGTGGATTTCACAGTGATGTTTTGTAAAGAGGAAGTTGGTTCTTTTTAAGTGTCTACCACTCCTATTAGTGCTCTGGGCGGCCAGCAAATTTGTCGTAAGAGAAAAACAATGGTCCCATAAGCTGATTCCGGGAATATATTTCACACAAGAAGCCACTGGTCTATATTGGTTTCATTCTGTTTCAATTAATATTACATCCAATCAATGGTGGGTTGCAGGCGGTACGCCCCGGTACCAGAGGACTCACCCGCCCGCCCGAGCTCCTTACCTGTCCTTTAACCCTTTGGCGCTTCCGCGCACTCGCATGGCACTACGGTGCCTGCGCGATGCTCCAACAAGCAGCTGGAGCATCGCGGAGGCGTCTAAGGCAGATATGATGCATGCGCGCACCACGCGCATCAGGGGTGGGTTTCTCGCCCCGTTCCAACCGGTTCGGTTGGAACGAGGCTGGTGGCGTCCTCGCGCACGCACATGGCATCCTCGCGCATGCACGCGCTGCGTGCATGCGTACTAGCATCTGCGCGATGCTCCAGCTGCTCCTGGAGGATCGCGCAGGCGCTGTATGCGTTCTGCGCATGCGTAGAAGCGCATAATTCGTAAAAACCGGGTAAGGAGCGGGCGCGGGTGTGCTGGCGCGCGCGGGCGTGGGGGGGGAGGGGCTTCGCCGTTCCCGGAAGTTACTTACTTACAATCGGATCGCAGGGACCGGTGCGAACCGGTCGAAACCCACCCCTGATGCGCATCCATGTGGGTGACGCCAGGCCCGTTCCAACCGTACCAGTTAGAATGGGATCCGGAACCCACCACTGCATCCAATTAATTAAATCGCAGGGTAATCAGGTATCGAATCGGTGTATGTGTGTGTGTGTTTTCCTTTCTATTTTATTCGATAACATTTAAAATTGCAATCTCTGAGGGCTGTCCCTACAATATTTGATGGATGCCTGTGTTCATGAATTGTGTATTCTGGATTAAATGGATTGCAGCCAACAGTCCCCCTTGCACAGATCTTGGGAAATGATTACTAATATCAGCGGAGAGTATTTTGACTGATAAGCTAATGAGCTGAATCAGTCGTGTTTTCAGCATGTTTTCATTCTAAGATTTGAGCACAGCGTTTAAGCTTGTGATCTCCATAAAAATCTGACTTGAATATACATGAAGGTAAAGGTTCCCCCCGCACATATGTGCTAGTCGTTCCTGACTCTAGGGGACAGTGCTCATCTCCGTTTCTGAAGAGCCAGCGCTGTCCAAAGACGTCTCCATGGTCATGTGGCCGGCATGACTAAACACCGAAGGCGCACGGAACGCTGTTCCCTTCCCACCAAAGGTGGTTCCTATTTTTCTGCTTGCATTTTTACCTACTTTCGAACTGCTAGGTTGGCAGAAGCTGGGACAAGTAACAGGAGCTCACTCCATTACGCAGCGCTAGGGATTCGAACCGCCGACCTGCCGACCTTTCTGATCGACAAGCTCAGCTTCTTAGCCCCTGAGCCACCATGTCCCTTTGAATATACATTATCATATCATATATCATCTCTTAATACCCAAGCAAGGGGGAGCACCTAGCTGGTGTGGGCAAAATATAAATAAAATATAGGCAGAATCAAACTTGATTAAGTCTATAGTGATTCTCAGTCCTCCAGGTCATGGCTGTCCCTAAAGTTTTTTTTCTGAAGAGGCAACTGGACTTTTTTGTTTTTTCTTTGAAGATATTTCACTTCTCATCCAAGAAGCTTCTTCAGTTCTTTAGTTCAATCAGAATTGAGGAAGCTGAGAAGCGAAGCATTTTCAAGGGGAAAAAAAGAAAATCCAGTTGCCTCTTCAGAAAACACCTTTGGGACAAACATGATTATATGTGGATCTGCCAGAAGATCCCAAGACTGGAGGTTTGTAATGATCTGTAATAATGTCCTTGAGATATTGGTAGTCCTTGACATACAACCATCCATTTAGTGAGCATTTGAAGTTACAACAGCACTGAGAAAAAGTGATTTATGCTATTCCTAAGAAAAATATGTACATATCTGTTGTTGTTTTGAAAACTAGGAGTTCAAAGATGTCTAACATACATGCACTATTTGAGTTGGGTAGGATCTGTTCGTTCCGCAGAGGCACGGTTGGCAAATTTCATCCGGTTTTGTGAAAAAGCCAACATCCCTGCAAGAAATTGGATACAATCGGGAAAAACAGATATTGGAAAAAATCTAAAGATTGATGTTTCTGGTTTTTTTCTGGAATGAGATTGGGACAATTTGTGAAAGAACAATTTGTGAGGTTTATTTTTCCAACTCTATTTATGATTAACATCAGAATAGTAGTATAGCTTTATATTTTAGCAGTATTCAAAATTCTACTTGACTTAACGGGTTATAAAATATACCTTTTGGGAAATTAGAGGTTTCTGCATTGTTCTGCACAGTCATATTAAAGGTTCTTTATAGATTTTACTATATATAATCTTTTAATCATTGAATCAAATCCCAAACAGAATTTTAGCTTGGATTTTTTTTTTTAATCTTGCAAATCTAGGCCAAAAGAGATGGAATGGATTTTTAGGAATGAATACACTGAAATATGAATAGATGAATTCACCCATATTAGGCCTCAAGGCCGATATAACATTCTAAGAGCTCTTATAAATGTATGCCCATTTTATTAAGTATAGCTCAAAATTAAGGCATAGCTCAGGGGCAGATCAAATGCAGGAGTGGGCATTAAATTTACAAGAGACATCTGCTTTTGCCGAATTAAATCCTAATAAGATTTCTCCTCTTCTCTCCTCATCTCATCTCTTCTTCTCCCCTATTATATCTTCTCTTCTCCTCCCCTCCCCTACTATATCTTCCCTTCCCTTCCTTTCTCTTCTATTCTCTGCTCTTCTCTTCTGTCCTACTATATCGTTTCCTCTCTTCCCCTCCCCTACTATATCTTCCCTTCCTTTCTCTTCTCTTCTCTTCTCTTCTGTCCTTATATCTTCTCCTCTCTTCCTCTCCTCTACTATATCTTCCCTTCCCTTCTCTTTTCTCTTCTCTGCTCTTCTCTGCTCTTCTCTTTTGTCCTAGTATATCTTCTCCTCTCTTCCCCTCCCCTACTATACCTTCCCTTCTCTTCTCTCCTCTCCTCTCTTCTTCTCTTCTGTCCTACTATATCTTCTCCTTTCCTCCCCTTCCCTACTATATCTTCTCTTCCTTTCTCTTCTCTTCTCTTCTCTTCCCTTCTCTTCTCTGCTCTGCTCTGCTCTTCTGTCCTACTATATCGTCTCCTCTCTTCCCCTCCCCTACTATACCTTCCCTTCTCTTCTCTCCTCTCCTCTATTCTTCTCTTCTGTCCTACTATATCTTCTCCTTTCCTCCCCTTCCCTACTATATCTTCCCTTCCTTTCTCTTCTCTTCTTCTCTTCTTCTCTTCTCTTCTGTCCTTATATCTTCTCCTCTCTTCCTTTCCCCTACTATATCTTCCCTTCCCTTCTCTTTTCTCTTCTCTTTTGTCCTACTATATCTTCTCCTCTCTTCCCCTTCCCTACTATACCTTCCCTTCTCTTCTCTCCTCTCCTCTCTTCTTCTCTTCTGTCCTACTATATCTTCTCCTCTCCTCCCCTACTATATCTTCTCTTCTCTTCCCTTCCCTTCCCTTCTCTCCTGTCCTGTCCTGTCCTCTCCTACTATATCTTCTCTTCTCCTTCTCTCCTCTTTCCTACTATATTCTGTCTTGTCTTGTCTTCTGTTCATCTTGTCATCCCCTCCCCTTCCCCTCTCCTGATATTAATGCAACCACAGAGGACCTAGTCAGACTGTTTCCTCCATCTTCTTCCTTCCTCCCCATCGTCAGCCTCAAGGGAACTGAAACCTCTTTTGCAATCTAATAAAAGGACAACTATCCCAAGCTTCATAGTTGTGCTGGTCTCGGTCACAAGTTGCCCTCCTACAAGGAGATACAACGCTGGGACTTCCTCAATAGGCACAAAGAGTCCACACTTAAGAGAGCCATCAAAAGCCCAAGAAGAGCAAGATACTCCCTCCCCTCCACCCACCCCCACCCCCCAAATTGACTTCTTGTGAGCAGGACGTAACCCATCAGAGAGCACCTCTTCATAAAAGGAGAATGAGGCAAGGCCATGCTTTTCCGCACTTCTCGTGAGCATTACGGTTTGCAAACAGATGTTCTCCCTTGGTTATCTCCCTTATTTTGACATTATCTGAGGGTAGCCCCAGGGTGTCATTGAGCTGTCTGGCTTCGTGACTTATTCCCTAGGAGAAAAGTCAGATAATTGGCAGGACTGGGATCAGAGTTAAATGGCAAACAGGGCAGGGGTCTGCAAGGGGAAGATGAGGTTAAGGTCTTCTGGTCCACTCTCAGTTTCCACTTCAGTGATTACTGGGGATCAAGATAGTGCCTGAGTTAAGTCCTCCAGCAGACCATCTGCTTCAGGAAGAAGCTTCCTGGGGTCCCCGATAGGCTTCGATCTCCTCTAGGGTCGATGTATGGCGCTGAGATACGAGATGAAGTCCATCACAAAGCCAAAAATAAATATATTTCCTTCTTCTTTAGGAAAAAATGAATGGAGAATCCTAAGTAAGTAAATCCAACCAAGGAAAAATTTCCTGAGGGTTGAGAACAATTAAACAGTGGAATTAAACTTACCTCTAGGGGCTTGAAACGGGGGGGGGGGGGGGTTCAAGTAGAGACGGGACATCATTTGTCCAGAATGGTATGGGGCAGTAATGACTTACCTTGTTAGTGCCAAGAGCACCGAACCCCAAAATGCAAGTCCTCCCCACATGTGTCCTGCCCCCCCCCCACATCCACGCATTCCCCCCCTGCACATGCGCCCCCCCGCGCGCTCAATTTTGGCTTCAGGATAGGTTCAGACCCAAAAAGGGGCATGGGAAGGCTTGCGTGGTGCCCCCCACGCCCCAGTTTGGTTTTCAGATTGGTGCATGCCTTCGGGGCCCAAAATCGGGTATGGGGGAGGAGGTGCGTGCATGCATGCGAACTCCCAAAATGCAATGTGAGCAGCCCTGCACATGTACGTTCGTATCTCCTGCATGCACCCCACTCCTACACATGCGCGACAGGGTCCCCACAGCAGAGAGCCCCACAGGGATTTTGGACCCTTTGCAGATTCCTTTTTTTTAGAACAATCTGTTGACACTGTAGAATCCCTCAGTTTTTAAGCAAACTGATCTTAATTTATTTATATTTATTTATTTGTTATGAGTACTAGTCCTACCTTAGGCACGAAAGATGGCTGGGTGACTTTGGATCAATCACCAGGAGATAGTGAGTTCTAGTTTTTCCCTTAGCCATGAAAGGTGACTGGGTGACTTTGGGTCAGTCACCAGGAGGCAGTGAGTTCTAGTCCCACCTAAGGCATGAAAGGTTGGCTGGGTGAGTTTGGATCAATCACCAGGAGGCAGTGAGTTCTAGTTTCACCTTAGCCATGAAAGCTGTCTGGGTGACATTGGGCCAGCAATGACCAAAGACGTCTCTGTGATCATGCGACCAGCATGATGAAATGCCGAAGGCGCACGGAACGCTGTTATCTTCCCACCAAAGTTGTTCCCTATTTTTCTACTTGCATTTTTAATGTGCTTTTGAACTGCTAGGTTGGCAGAAGCTGGGACAAGTAACAGGAGCTCACTCCGCTATGCGGCGCTAGGGATTCGAACTGCTGAACTGCTGACCTTTCCGATCGAAAAGCTCAGTGTCTTAGCCACTGAAATAAAATAAATTATTAAATTATATATAAAATTGTAAAAATTGTACAATTGTAAAATAATTAAAAATAATAAAATAATAAAATAATAAAATAAATAATAAAATAAAATAATAAAATAATTATAAAATTATAAAATTATAAAATTATAAAATTATAAAATTATAAAATTATAAAATTATAAAATTATAAAATTATAAAATTATAAAATTATAAAATTATAAAATTATAAAATTATAAAATTATAAAATTATAAAATTATAAAATTATAAAATTATAAAATTATAAAATTATAAAATTATAAAATTATAAAATTATAAAATTATAAAATTATAAAATTATAAAATTATAAAATTATAAAATTATAAAATTATAAAATTATAAAATTATAAAATTATAAAATTATAAAATTATAAAATTATAAAATTATAAAATAATAAAATAATAAAATTATAAAATTATAAAATTATAAAATTATAAAATTATAAAATTATAAAATTATAAAATTATAAAATTATAAAATTATAAAATTATAAAATTATAAAATTATAAAATTATAAAATTATAAAATTATAAAATTATAAAATTATAAAATTATAAAATTATAAAATTATAAAATTATAAAATTATAAAATTATAAAATTATAAAATTATAAAATTATAAAATTATAAAATTATAAAATTATAAAATTATAAAATTATAAAATTATAAAATTATAAAATTATAAAATTATAAAATTATAAAATTATAAAATTATAAAATTATAAAATTATAAAATTATAAAATTATAAAATTATAAAATTATAAAATTATAAAATTATAAAATTATAAAATTATAATAAAATTATAATAAAATTATAAAATTATAATAAAATTATAAAATTATAAAATTATTATAAAATTATAAATTTAATAATAAAATAATAAAATAAACTAATCTGAGGTTGTACACCCATTCAGTTCCAGTCAGGTGCAGAGGTGCAAAGGCAAAGGATGACCTTGGCTTTCTAGAAAGAATTTTGTTATGGCTACATAGCTTCTCACTCCTTACCATCCCCCCTTCCATTTTCCCACAATAGAAAATGCATAGTAGAATAATAGGAAGTGTGCCAAAGATCCAAAAGAAAAGATGGCTGCAGGCCTGACACTTTGAATTCCATGGGGTCCCCATCAAGTCGATCAGATTGAGTTACGCAAATCTGCTTCTATCCAGTTTTCCCAAAATGGGGAAGGGTCCTGAAAAGTCTTTCTGGAAGTCCAAAAAAGAAAGTAAATTGAGCGGCCCTAAATTTAGAGTCAATTTCTCCCTCTGGGCCTCTTGAGGTGGATCACACACAGAGCCAGGCCTTGCAGATGGAATTCAGAGCGGGGGCTCATTAGAGGCTGAAACTGTGGATGCGTCCCTTAGGGATGACAAAGAAGGAACACCCGCAAAGCTCTCGCACAAAAGCCTCCCTCCCTCCCTCCCTCCGCTTCCTCCAACCCGGCCAGCGCAGGTCACATCAAACCATTCAGCCTTGAATAGTTCAGGGCAAGCGAGAGGCTCGTGCTAGCTGGTCCCTCGTCTCAGACAACAGTCCTCCAGGCTGGGAGAGATTGCAGAAGTGCAATCCGCCTGAAATCATGAAAAACACCCCTGGATTCGCTGGCGGTTTGTTGGTTTATGTAAATGAGATTTCTGCCAAGGATCAAAGAAAAATGCACTCTCCCTCTCTCTCTTTCTATCATGCCTCTGTCTTCTCCCTCCCTCCCCCTCCCTCCCTCCATTTCTCTCTCTCCCCCATGCCTCTATCTCTGTCTCTCTCCCTCCCCCCTCTCTCTTCCCCTTCCTCCCTCCCTCCATCTCTCTCTGCTCCATGCCTCTATCTTTCTCTGTCCCTCCCCCTCCCTCTCTCTCTCCCCTCTCTCTCCCCCTCCATCCATCCATCTGTCGGTCTGTCTGTCTATCTATCTTTATATCTATCTCTCCTCTATCTCTCTACCATGCCTCTATCTCCCTCCCTCTCTCTGTCCCCTGTCTGTCTGTCTATCTATCTAACATCTATCTATCTATCTATCTATCTATCTATCTATCTATCTATCTATCTATCTATCTATCTACCTACCTACCTACCTACCTACCTACCTACCTACCTACCTACCTATCATCTATCTATCTATCTATCTATCTATCTATCTATCGTCTATCTATCTATCTATCTACCTACCTACCTACCTACCTACCTACCTACCTACCTATCTACCTACCTATCATGCCTCTATCTTCCACCCCCTCCGTCTCTCTCCCCTCATTCATCCATCCATCCATCTATCTATCCATCCTCCATCTCTCTACCATGTATCTTCTCCCTCTCTCTCTCTTGTTCTCTCTCTCGTTCTCTTTCTCACTAGTACTCTCTCTCTCTCTCTCTCTCATTCGCTCTCTCTCTCTCTCTCTCTCTCTCTTACTCTTGATGCTAAATTTATCCCCTCTCTCTCCCCATGTCAAGTAGAAAAACAAAACAAAACACACCAGGTAATACCAAATCAGAAGAAGAGGGAATGCAAAGCAGAGCCCCATAGGTATGATCGTGCATTAATGTGAAATCTGTCCAGACAGCTAACTTGTCAGAGAGGATCATTTCTGTTCCTTGAACCTGCAAGGGGGGGGAGGGGAAAGGAAGGGATGGGAAGAAGGGGGGGAGGGCTTGGCTTCCACTCAGTGTGTGTGTGTGTGTGTGTGTGTGTGAGAGAGAGAGAGAGAGAGAGAGAGAGAGGGAGAGAGAGAGAGAGAAGGAGAGAGAGAGAGAATAGCCATTAGTGTCTCGCTAGCTACTGTGGCATTGATGTTTGAGCACACTTCTATGCCAGCTTTTGTTCCAAACATCAGAGGAGAAGGCTGTCCTAAATCCGGGACTAGCCTGAGAAATGAAGAGCTGTGTTTAAGGTAGGTAGATTCCTCTTTTAATGGTTTAATGGTTCTTCTCTCCCGCCCTCCCCCCCCCACCCTTTTCCCCAACTCCCGTTTCCAGGCCCCATTGTGGCTCGGAGAGTCACTTCTCCCGCCCTATTTCCCCCTCCCCATTTCCTGGAGGGAAGGCTTGATATTTAGATAATAGGGATCTTGCTTTTTTTTTTCCTTTTCTTTTTAAGATAACCAGCATTTAGGAATCACTGCTTTCCCAGCTGCAGGCAGTCCCAAAGTATAGGAGGACGATCCAGAAGTCATTAAATGAGAAACACAAGCACACACACACAGACACACACAAACACACATGTCGAGAAGCTGGCTCACCGTAGCTCTTATATCACCCTCTTCATTATTACGCAGGTGGAAAGAGCAAATTAAAAATAAAAAAAAACCCACAATAGCAGTCTGTGCCCCAAATCGTACTTTAAATTGGTTATAGAGAAAATCCTTCCACTATAATGCACCCCTTGAACTGCTTTGGAGGGGTGGAGGGGGGTCATCAACATACAAAAGAAGAAGGGAGGTATATATATATAGTTATTCCATAGATGAGGGGTTAAGGGTCCCCAATATTCTGGGGGGGGGTGTTGCAAAGAGACAAACCTTACCAGAAGGGAAGCATGCCCTTCTGGCTCAGGAGGAAGCGTGCCAGCAGAGTACTTAAAACTGGCACTTTTTCAATGGGGCGTGTAGCCTTTGTCTCTTTTCTAGCAGATTTTGAGCGCAGGAAAGCATCTTTTTTGGGGGAAGGCAACCGGGTCGGGAAATAATAGAGCTGTCAAACACGCTTAAATGTGCGGGTTCTTTTATAGCTTTTTTTGTTTTAAACAGAAAAGGAGAAGGGGGGGAACCCCTCCCCTTTGATACTGTCCTCTGCGGATTGCGATACGCACCTATTGGGTTTTTTTGTAAGAACGTTATTATTCCTACTACCGTTACTATGATGATGATGATGATGATAATATGATGATAATATTATTATGATTACTCTGCCTGCAAGAATAAACATCTCTTGCAGGGGAGGGGGAAGGGAAGGTGGGGGGTCTCCTACAATTTTCGAAAGAAAAATGAGAGGATCTGAACATTGAAATGTTTTCAGCGGGACGGGAATTTTGGCGTACGCTTTTGTCGAAGTGTTAGGGTTGTTTTGACCTCCTGGAGAGATTTTAAATTTTGGTCCTGGAGAAATGTAAATCCAACTATTTAAAACCCCTCCTTGTATTAAAACAGCAACAGCCCCCACCCACCCCCAAATCCTATGTGTTTGTAAATGTGCTCTTTCTTGAAATATCTGGGTGAGAAAGCTTTCGTGAGAATCCTACACAAACCTCAGAAGTAAGTAAGAAGTACAGGGGATGCAACTTTTAAGCTCTTTGGGGGTGGGTGAGTTTCTGAGTTGAGCCCTTTACAAATATTTCAAAATGCGTGCCGTTTTGTCATCTCTGTTTAAAAGGGGGGAAAAGTAACAGAGCAGTCTGTCTTATCAGCAGTGGGAAAACATGTGTACTTTGATAGCGAGCACTTGTAGCAACTGAGCTGGTTTTACACCTACTGCAAGAGTTGGGATTATTGGTCCTTGTTTCCTGACATCTCAGCCTTGGTGAGCATGCTTGGAAAGGTTGCCTGCAATCATTCTGGCATTCTGTGTTGAATTGGGCTGGCACCAACTCCGCCACCAGTGGCTGATGATTTAGGAATAATAAATTGCAAGAGGTTCGGACAGCATTTGCAGCTCTCGATATCCTTGAAGGTAAGGAAATCGTTTGATGGGTTTGTGCTTTAAAGGCTCCAAATGATTGTTTCCCTATCCCACTTTCACGATGTTGAGATTTCTCCAAATTATCCTTTTGGGGAGAGCGAAACTCCTTTGCTTCAACTTTGAGCTTTTTCGGCTGTGATGGAGGGTGTGTTGTGTTAGTGGTTGGTTGGTTGGTTTGCTAACTGCACTTCTTGGTTTGCTACCTGCACTTCTAACTCTCCGGGGAGGGGAAAACATGCTCTTAATCCACAGGTCTATCTGTCTAATTCAATGCAGCAACCGGTTCTTTCTGTCTCCTCTCAAAGTTGATGTGTACTTCGTATCACCAGTCCCTGCCTTTGGGAGTTCTAATTGTTTTTTTTTAATTTGTGCTAGGGTTTCTTTGCGTGCATATTTGTGTCGGTGCACGGATGGTGTGCAGGCTAAATGCTTTGCAAGGCATGAGAATCTGGGTTTTTCCTATGCGTACTGGGCTAGCTTTCAGATAAGAATATGTTTGCAGATCTTGCAAAGCAGCAGAACGCTTCACTGGTTTAGAGCTCTCAAAATTCTGCGTGTGTTGTATATAACACGGAGGTGTGACTGTATAAATACATCAATGCCTTTTATTATTTAAAGCCACACGGTTAAAATACGGTCCATCATATGTAAAAAGTTTTCAGCCTCCCTGGTCAAGAATAAAAAAGACTGCTAGCTTAACATGCGTCAATAAATAGCTTTTGTGAGGTTTTTTTTTTTTTGGTGGAAAGCATCAATTGATCACTTGGATAATAGTGATGAAAGATATCAGACACATTTTATATCCATCTGGATTTACAATCATCATTTAATCGGAACAGGTGGCAGTTTTCACTACTGTATTATTTCAGATGTATCTCTGTGTTTATGGTCTTCACATTAATAGGATAATTTCACATGAATGGTTTCTATATCAATTATAGAGTTGAGCTGGGCAAATACAGTAAACATATTTATTCTAGCCACCGAAGAGATGTCCAGAGACTAACTAATGCCTTTTTTCTGTTTCTTTGTTAAGAAAAATCTTTTAACTGTGTGTGGGGGGGGGAGGAGTGTTTTTTTTCCACCCTCTCAGATAAAAAATGTGGGATAAATTCACTTTTTCATGCACATCTATTCAATTCACATTCCCTGGACAGTTATCTTCTTTTTATGATGTACAGTAGCTTGTAAATAAAATAATTCCGTGTAAAAATGGGATATTAGGGAAACAGGCGATAATATATTACATTACAGAAACTCCTTTGCAAGAATAAATATATTAGGAAAACATGGGCAAAAATGGGTGCACTGGGAAAAAACTCTCATGAATAAGTAAAAGATTATTCAGACAGGCTTTAAAAAGAATCACAAACTAATGTGGAGAAGAAGTAGAATGATTTTAGGAGCAGAAAAAAAAATCTAACAGGTAGTAGATTTAAAATTGACAACAGATGGTGTTTTTTCATAGAACTGTATATCGTTATTGCAAGATGCAGGGAATGGTAGAGATGGTTGATAAATCATTTCCATCATTATTTGTATATATATTTATTTATTATACCTTTCTAATGAAAAACCAGAATAAACGAATGCAAGGAAGTCTGCATTTTGCCAATTTTGCAGGGCAATTTGCAACTGGTAAAATGCAACATGATTCTCTATATGCATACAGGGGAAACACGTGCCTGCAAAATATATATAAAGTTGGTGGGAAATGATCCTACCTACCTACATGCATCTATCTATCTATCTATCTATCTATCTATCTATCTATCTATCTATCTATCTATCTATCTATCTATCATCATCATCATCATCTATCTATCATCTTACCTATCTACCTACTGTACCTCCCTATCTACATACCAATCTACATCTCTCTCCCCCCCTCTCTAGTATCTATCTATCTATCTACAGTATCTATCTATCTATCTATCTATCTATCTATCTATCTATCTATCTATCTATCTATCTATCTATCTATCTATCTACAGTATCTATCTATCTATCTATCTATCTATCTATCTATCTATCTATCTACAGTATCTATCTATCTATCTATCTATCTATCTATCTATCTATCTATCTATCTATCTATCTATCTATCTATCTATCTATCTACAGTATCTATCTATCTATCTATCTATCTATCTATCTACAGTATCTATCTATCTATCTATCTATCTATCTATCTATCTATCTATCTATCTATCTATCTATCTATCTACAGTATCTATCTATCTATCGCTACCTATCTATCTATGATACCTCCCTCCCTATCTACATCTATACTATCTACATCTACTACCTACCTACCTACCTACCTACCTACCTACCTACCTATCTATCTATCTATCTATCTATCTATCTATCTATCTATCATCATCATCATCATCTATCTATCATCTTACCTATCTACCTACTGTACCTCCCTATCTACATACCTATCTACATCTCTCTCCCCCCCCCTCTAGTATCTATCTATCTACAGTATCTATCTATCTATCTATCTATCTATCTATCTATCTATCTATCTATCTATCTATCTATCTATCTATCTACAGTATCTATCTACCTATCTATCTATCTATCTATCTATCTATCTATCTATCTATCTATCTATCTATCTATCTATCTATCTATCTATCTATCTATCTACAGTATTTATCTATCTATCTCTACCTATCTATCTATGATACCTCCCTCCCTATCTACATCTATACTATCTACATCTACCTACCTACCTACCTACCTACCTACCTACCTACCTACCTACCTACATATCTATCTATCTATCTCTACCTACCTATCTACCTATGGTACTTATCGGGGTGGCTGATGAACCGGCTCATGGCCCCGTGCAAGTGCACACTTGATGTGCACGGGCTCACATGTGCAGTGCAATAAAAATTGCTCTGTCCATGCGCATAAGTAAAAAACAAGATGGCGGCGACTACAGCGCCACTCGGAGAACCAGTTCGGGGGGGGTGGGGTTGCAATCCTGGTGTCACTGCCAATTCCAGCGACCCAGGCCACCAAACCACTACTGGTTCATCTGGACTGGTCGAACTACTCAAAATTTCCTCTACAACTCTCGGTGTAAGGGTGAAATCCAGCAGGTTCTACTGGTTCTCCAGAACCTGTCAGAACCTGCTGGATTTCACCCTTACACCGAGAGTTACTTAGGTGAGAGGGGCATGACAAAAAAAGTTAATAAATAAATGAATAAATAAACATGAAAAGACCATTTTCTGCAGGGTGAAAGTTAAAAGTAAAGTGGTATATGAACTTTTCGTTTGTTTGTGTTAATCTTGTGCCCCATCAAAAATCTCCTTCTTGTAATGGGTGACTAGACTTGCTATTGAAATAATTTTTAAACATAATAACATCCTCAGGGCAGATTATTTGTTTACTTATTTGTATCCCACCTTTGTTATTTTTACAAATAACTCAAGGCGGTGAACATATCCAACACACCTCCCTCCTCCCATTTTCCCCACAACAACTACCTTGTGAGCTAAGTTGGGCTGAGAGTGAATGACTGTCCCAAAAATCACCCAGCGGGCTTTCTAGACTAAGGCAGGACTAGAACTCACGGTCTCCTGGTGATTGGCTCAAAGTCACCCAGCTGGCTTTCTAGACTAAGGCGGGACTAGAACTCCCTGTCTCCTGGTGATTGGCTCAAAGTCACCCAGTGGGCTTTCCAGACTAAGGCGGGACTAGAACTCACGATCTCTTGGTGATTGGCTCAAAGTCATCCAGTGGGCTTTTCAGATTAAGGCAGGACTAGAACTCCCTGTCTCCTGGTGATTGGCTCAAAGTCACGCAGCTGGTGTTCCAGACTAAGGTAGGACTAGAACTCCCTGTCTCCTGGTGATTGGCTCAAAGTCAGCCAGCTGGCTTTTCAGATTAAGGCGGGACTAGAATTCACAGTCTTTTGGCGATTGGCTCAAAGTCACCGACCTGGCTTTCATGGCTAAGGTTGGGCTAGAACTCCCAGTCACCTGTTTCCTAGCATGTTGTCTTAACCACTTTACCAATGATTTTTCTAAATAAAGATCACTTTCTGTCTTCCTGTGGAGTGATTTGTAACTAGAAAAAAATTGCCTTCAGGCGTTTTGGAAAGCAGGTATATGATCCTAGCAAGAATGATGCCTATTCGTTTTGGCAGAATACATGTAGAAGGCAGGATCTCCAGAGAAGCCCTATGTGTACTATTGAAAGCCCAGATTGTTCATGATTTTTACTACAGACACATATCTGTTGTTCTACAGATATGTGTCTCTAGTCAACATATAGACGTTTCTTTCTACCTGTGGATAATGATGACAGCACGGATATTACCACCATGTTTGCCCTACTTTCTCTGTGTCTATCATCCCTAGCTCTTAACTCTTTTTATAAAAAGTAAAGACTATAATACAAACTAAAAAAAAGTAAGAAAGAGAAAAGAAGAAGACATCAAAGAGAAAGCTAGAAGTGCAAAAAGTGGGGTGGGGGAGAGAGAAGAAAACCAAGAAGTGGTTTCTGATCTTCTGCACAGCAATGAAAAATAAAATTATAAATGAACCCTTTTTATCTAAAGTTACAACGGGCCTTTCTTCTTCCTGTCATCCATCCAGTCTAATCATCAAAAACATAAATCATAAGGTCATTTTTTTTTCTGTTGCAAAAAGTCCATGTGGGGTTTCCCTCAGCAATAAATGTAGATCCTGCCTTTTCTCTCATCCAAGAAGTCAATTTAGCCACCTCTATACATCTTCACCAGCCATTCCTCCATTGTGTCTGTTGCTGAAGCTTTCCATCTTGGTGCATCTTTGAGTCTGTCATCTGAACCTCCATAACTCTCTGGTTTGGCTCTGCAACCCAACAAGACAGACGCGGACTTCCACGGATAATCAGAACTGCAGAAAAAACAATGGCTACCAATCTGCCTTCCACTGAGGACCTGTACACAGCGCGAGTCGAAAAGAGGGCCGTAAAAATATCTACAGACCAGAGGTTGTATTCAACAGGTTCTGACCACCTCTGGAGAATTGGTGGTGGAAATCTCAGTAGTTTGGAGAACTGGTAAATTCTACCTCTGACTGGTCCCACCACCATCTATTCTCTGCCTCCCGAGTCCCAGCTGATCGGGAGGAAATGGAGATTTTACAGTATCCTTCCCCACGGCCACCAAGCCACACCCACAGAACCGGTAGTAAGAAAATTTGAATCCCACCTACAGACCCCTCACATCCTGGACATAAATTGTTTCAACTCCTACCCTCAAAACGACGCTACCCTCAAGACAACTAGACACAAGGACAGTTTTATTCCCCGAATGCCATCACTCTGCTAAACAAATAATTCTCTCACCACTGTCAAACTATTCACTAAGGCTGCATTACTATGACTATTAGTCTTCTCGTCATTCCTATCACCCATCTACTCCCACTTATGACTACATGACTATAACTTTGTTGCTTGTGTCCTTACGATTTATATTTATATTGATTGTTTCCTGATTGCTTATTTGTATCCTATGACTATCATTAAGTGTTGCACCTTATGATTCTTGATGAATGTATCTTGTCTTTTTATATACACTGAGAGCATCTGCAACAAAGACAAATTCCTTATGTGTCTAATCACACTTGGCCAATAAAGAATTCTATTCTATTCTATTCTATTCCATTATATTCTATTCCATAATGCATAAATCATCTTGTTGCACTTAAAATATACAAAAACTAAATCCAATGATTCCCCCCCCTTTGTTTGTCCATCACTCCCAAAAGAAAGAACTCTGATCTCAAATTCATATTAATCTTTAAAATACTCTGAATCAATGTATGCATTTGATTCCAAAATTTCCTGCTTTTTTTTACACATCCAAGTGTGACAAAATGTCCCTTCTTGTTGTTTCACATTTCCAACTGGTACTTCTCTTCTCTTTAAGATTATAACGCAGTGTAATTTTCAGTTTTTTTAACCACACATTTTCTCATCGGTTCATCCGCATTATAATCAAATGTTTTAGCTCATGGTATTATACTGTCAGGCTTGGAAGCCATGGGAGGATAGGGCCTTATACTTGCCACATATTCAAACATAGTTACTGTGGGAAACTGGGAGGGGGGATGGTACGGAGCTTGGGAGATGTGTAGCCATAATAACATTCCTTCTCAGAAAGTCAAGGTCACCTTATCTCTGCACCTGGATGGATGTGGATGGGAGGAATCGTCATCCTAACTGATTGGACTATTTGATGAACTTGTGGGTGTTGGAGCAAGGCCTTGAACTTTCAACTGGGTGGGGAAAACCTGGAAGCTTTCGGATTTGGGTTTTCCCAGATGTGCCAACATGGCTCATGTAATAAATTGGTGTTTTGAGGAACTTTTTTTTTTTTTTTTTAGCAATAGCAGTAGACTTATATACCGCTTCATAGGGCTTTCAGCCCTCTCTAAGCGGTTTACAGAGAGTCAGCATATCGCCCCCAACAATCTGGGTCCTCATTTTACCCACCTCGGAAGGATGGAAGGCTGAGTCAACCCTGAGCCGGTGGGATTTGAACCGCTGAACTGCTGATCTAGCAGTAGCTTGCAGTGCTGCATTTAACCACTGCGCCACCTTGGCTCCTAACTTCTTGCCTCGGGCTATTATTTCATAGAGGAAGATGCTATTTGGAAACCTGACGTATACACTCTTTCATGTGTTCTGTTTCAAACAGAAGTTCATATGTTCTAGCAATTAAACGTTCATCATTTGTACATAATTCAAACTTGCAATGTTCAAAACCATAAACTCTTCTGTGCACTCTAAATCTTTCTAATACCTGTAAATAAGAAAGCCATTAGCAAATTGTCCGCCTTCATTAGTTCTTCTCTTTTGTGTTCCCCTGGGCAAAATTTTAATATCCCATGATAAAGTTAAACTGCTTCACTTTGCCTATTGTTTCTTATCTTTAAAAAAAAAAAAACTTTCTTGTGCTGAGAGTCACAAGTGTTTTGAGTACAACCTGCATTTGTATCTATTCCTTATTCTCAACATAATGATTTGTAAAATCCACACTAACCTCAACTTTCTCATACCACAAATATTCATGCCACCCAAATCTCAAGCCATGTTCTTCTAATTCCAAAGGATTTTTTTGTTTCATACCCAATTCTGTGCTATTTCTTGAACGCCCAGATTCTAATAAGAGTTTCTCCACCATCTTGAATACAAATTATAATTATATAAGTTGTGTCTCATTTGTTCCATAACTTATCCCCCTGGCCTCACTCTCCGTACCAGTGCAACCTTTTTATGTTGTGTATGTGAGCGTCTCCGCCAGAAATGGCTGGATTAATATTCATATATGGGACTTCACTTTGAAGCATAACTTGCATTTGGCTACTTAAGAAGTCACTCAGGAATAAATCAATAGTAATTACTGTAATCAGGAAGGCTAATTAGCTGATGATGAGGCGGATGGAAAGTTCATTGCTTTCCAGCCCTTGGAAATACCTAAGTTTATGAAGTCTGGAGGTGTGAAAAGTGTCACAAATGGAGGGGTTTGCCTTTCTGATATGCAGTATAAAGGGTTTCCTTGTTTGAAGAAGAAAAACCTTACTTAAGGACAAGAGAATGGTTGGATCTCATCCTTGATTCCAGTGGTGAGATTCAAATAATTTAACAACCGGTTCTCTGCCCTAATGACCAGCTGGGTAGGCGTGGCTTGGTGGTCAGGTGACCATGTGGGCATGGCCAACTCAACGTCACTCAGGTCGATGGGCGCTTCGCCTTAGCTGTGACAATGTAATAAGGGTTAAGCAGAGAGGCAGTTTCTGTAAGCAGGGCAATAAAGATCAGGCTAGAAACAACACCAGAATGTTTCCTTCCTGCCTTCCTTACAGGATTAAGAGCCAAGGTGGCACAGTGGTTAAATGCAGCACTGCAGGCTACTGCTAGATCAGCAGGTCAGCGGTTCAAATCTCACCGGCTCAGGGTTGACTCAGCCTTCCATCCTTCCGAGGTGGGTAAAATGAGGACCCAGATTGTTGGGGGCAATATGCTGACTCTCTGTAAACCGCTTAGAGAGGCCTGAAAGGCCTATGAAGCGGTATATAAGTCTACTGCTATTGCTATTGCTATTAGCCCTACAAAGTGGGGAAAAAACAAAAGGAGATTTCTTCCAACAACCGGTTCCCCGAACTGCTTAGAAAGTTAACAACCGGTTCTCCCGGATAGGTGCGAACCGGCTGAATCCCACCACTGCTTGATTCCCTCAATGCCTTTCAGACATGTTTTAAAATTGGCAGTACCTCTTAGGATGCAAAAAAAACATAACATACAGCAGCTGGTCCTCGACTTATGACCATAATTGGAACCAGCATTTCCACTGCTAAGCAAGTCAGTTGTTAATTGAGCACGCCTAACCTTTTGCTATGATTGTTAAGTGAATCACTGAAGTTGTTAAGGGAATTACGTGGTTGTTAAATGAATCCAATTTCCCCCCATCTCAGAAGCCAGCTGAGAAAAAACACAAATGAGAATCACGTGTAACACTGCATCTGTTGCAAATACCTGCCAGTTGCCAAGGACCCAAATTTTTTAACACCAGACCATATGGGATATTGCAATAGTTGGAAGTGCAAGGACCAGTTGTAAATGACATTTTTAGCGCAGTTGTATCTTCGAACAGCCATTCAACAAATGGTTGAATGGCTGTTAAATCAAGGACTACCTGCATTTGCTAGAGACAGTTCTAATCTGCCTTCCTTCTACTTCTCCTTTACA
>NW_028261389.1:7393005-7445833 GCF_051295495.1 Thamnophis sirtalis
ATCCAGCTCGGATGCAATTTATCTCTCCGAATGTCTTCCTGCGACTCTTTTACTGCTTCCAACACATTGACACATTATGTCAGCTGTACAAAAGGTAACTGGAAATGGCAGCTGGCGAGAAAGCATATCGCCATGCCTGGAATGAAATGGATTATCAAGACAGCAAGAGTTGCTGGCAGCTTGGTCCGCTTTAATTTGAATTACTGGTGGTTGAAGAGGGGCGACTGATCTGTGAAAGATAAGACTTGGATTCCTTGCAAGAAAAATAAATTTAGAAAGGTTTAAAAAAACTAAACAAAAGCAGATCGAAAGAGCTACTTTTAAGCTCCATGTCTCCTCCTTATTCGACACATGGGGAGATTCAACCATAATTTCAACTGGGAAACTGTGAGCATCCGAGATCCAGCTAAATCCAAAAATGATAGGGAATTGCTAGAAGCTTGGCATTCAGACCATTCAGCCATCAACAGACACATAGAGATCAACCATATTTGTACACCATTCAACAGACACAATAAAAATGCTAAGAAGGAAACGAAAGGCCAGAACCTATGCCTTACAACGGTCAATACCCAGCTAAGCAGGGATCATCATAGTTAAGATACAATATTTAACAAATTTAATTGTTAGATTTGATTCAGGGGTGGGTTTCTCGCCCCGTTCCAACCGGTTCGGTTGGAACGGGGCCGGTGGCGTCCTCGCGCACGCGTGCACTAGCGTCTGTGCGATGCTCCAGCTGCTCCTGGAGGATCACGCAGGCACTGTATGCGTCCTGCGCATGCATGGAAGCGCAGAACTCATCAAAACCGGGTAAGGAGCGTGGGCGCGCGGGTGGGCCCTTCGCCGTTCCCGGAAGTTACTTACTTCCGGGTTCGCCGACCAACCGGTTCACGAACTGGTTGAAACCCACCCCTGATTTGATTTAATTTAATATTGGCATTGGAGCAACCAAACCAGGGGTGGGTTTCAACCGGTACGGACTGGTACAGGCATACCGGATGGTGAAATTTAGCGTGCCTTCCCGTACCCGTTGGTCAGGGGGCCCCGTACCAGAACGCTCCCTCCCCTCCTTCGCTCTTTCACTCGCCCTGCCCATCCTCACCATGCTGCCGAAAAGTGCTCAGAAGAAGAACCAGAATAAGAAAGAACTGGTGAGTGGCTGGGATGGGGTGGGGGGGAGGATGTTGGGGAAGAGGCAGAGGGGCTGCTAGATGAGTGTGTGCTGTGGGTTTAAAAAAAATGTCTGAGTGAATCCAGGAAGAGGCAGAGGGGCTGGAAGAGTGTGTGCTGTGCACAGGCTGTGAGTTTTTAAAACTTCGAGTGAATCCAGGAAGAGAGAAGCGGCAGAGGGGCTGGAAGTGTGTAAGGTGGTCAGTAATGTTGAAGACCAGCAAGGACAGCCATATTTGCTCTGTAAGTAGCTGTTTTATTGTTTTGTGTACTTATTTTATTCTTATTTAAGTAGTAAGTGCACAAAATAATAAATTTCCTTTTTTTATATCTTCTTTTTGTAGGTCATTCTTTGGGGTAAAAAATTCAGTGACATCGACTTGACCACTTCCACCCAGTCACATGACTGCCAAGCCACTCCCACCCAGTCACATGATCGCCAAGCCACTCCCACCCAGTCACATGATCGCCAAGCCACTCCCACAAAATAGGCCACACCTACAGAATAGGTTCTAAACCACCACTGGACCAAACCATAGGTTTTCCTACAGTCAACATCACAAACTGTACCTAAAATTACTTTTCCTAAATGAGTCATTTGTTAAGTGAGTTTTGCCCCATTTTACAACCTTTCTTGCCACAATCGTTAAGCAAATCTCTGCTGTTGTGAAATTGGTAACACCGTTGTTAAGTGAATCTGGATTCCCCATTGACTTTGCTTGTTAAAAGGTCACAAGACTTGACCCTGGACGCTGCAGCTGTCATAAAGAACCAGTTGCTGAGTATCCGATCTCGTGACCGTGGGGATGCTGCAACAATCGTAAGTGTGAAAAACGGTCACGTCCCTTTTTTCTGCGCCGTTGTAACTTTGAACAGTCACTAAAGGAATTGCTATAAATCGAGGCGTATCTGTAATCAGCCAACCAATCAGTCAATTATTTTTGACTTAATAGTACAACTCTTGAGGGGTTTGGAGATTTCTAAATGGAGGGGAGGATCGTCATATATTCCACTCCTCACTTAAATGATGTCAAGCTCAGGAAAATCAAGAAACCCAATCAGTTCAATTCAGTATTAAGGTTTATTGCAAGCTTAAGCTCTCTGCAAGAATCTGAACTACTATTTGTTGTTCTTAGTTGCGAAGTCGTGTCCAACCCATCGCAACCCCATGGAGAATGTTCCTCCAGGACTTCCTGTCCTCTGCCATCCTCTGGAGTCCATTCAAGCTCACGCCGACTACTTCAGTGACTCCATCCAGCCACCGCATTCTCTGTCATCCCCTTCTTCTTTTGTCCTCCATCTTTCCCAGCATGAGACTCTTCTCCAGGGAGTCCTTCCTCCTCATCAGGTGGCCAAAGTCTTTGAGTTTCCTCTCCAGGATCTGGCCTTCTAAAAAACAGTCAGGATTGATCTCCTCTAGGACTGACCAGTTTGATCGCCTTGCAGTCCAAGAGAGTTTAGTTTCACTAGTTTAGTTTAGTTTATTGCACCTCGTACAACATTAAATGCCATCTTCAGTGTACATTATAACTATAAAAATAAAACACCTTCAATCGCCTTGCAGTCCAAGGGACTCAATGCAGGAGTCTTCTCCAGCACCAGAGTTCAAAGCCCTCCATTCTTTGGCACTCAGCCTTCCTTATGGTCCAATCTTCACACCCATCCATTGCAACTGGGAGAGCCATAGCCTTGACTATGCACATTTTTGTTGACAGGATGATGTCTCTGCTTTTTAGTATTATATGCCAAAGCAAATTGGCAGTAGATAACGTACTTGAGAGACCGCCTGCTGCCAATCACCTCCACTAGACCGATTAGATCCCACAGATTAGGCCTCCTCCGAATCCCATCCGCCGGCCAGTGTCGACTGGCGACTACCCGGAGGAGAGCCTTCTCTGTGGCTGCTCCGACCCTCTGGAATGAACTCCCCGTGGAGATTCGAACCCTCACCACCCTCCAGGCCTTCCGCAAGGCCCTCAAAACCTGGTTGTTCCAACAGGCCTGGTGCTAAAGAGCTGTTGCCCCCGTCTCGAATGGTATGACTGTTGTGAGTTTTTAAATTATATATTGTTATCTTGTTGCTTTTAAATCTTTTTGTCTGTATTCCCCTCCCCGGTTCGAGTTGTGCGCCGCCCTGAGTCCCCTTCGGGGGAAAAGGGCAGCATATAAATTTAATAAATTGAATTGAATTGAATTGAATAGATAAGAGTCAACGGAATTCAAGCAGGATAGGACAGGACAGAGACAGAACCAGAAAACAGAAAACAGAAACAAACAAAACAAGAATGGAATGGAAATAGGAATAAAATAGAATAGAATAGTTGGAAGGGATCTTGGAGGTCTTCTAGTCCAACCCCCTGCTTAGGCTTGAAACCCTACACCACTTCAGACAAATGGTTATCCAATCTCTTCTTTAAAACTTCCAATGTTAGATGGGTGGACTTAGATCTCTTGTGGGGGCAAAGGGATTCGAGAATGATGACGCATTTGACCTCCCCTTCCCACGGGTTCAGCCTGGTCTTTTCCTACACATGATCTTTTCTTCAAATGCAAAAGATTGTGGGCAGAAGAACAAAACCCCTTTGGGGGAAAAATGCTTCTTGAAAATGTGCTATTCAAAACGGATCAGGGGCAATCATTTCATTTCATTTCATTTCTCTCTCTCTCCCTCTCTGTTTTCCAATTAGAAATCTGACTTTTTAATTTTATTTTACACTTTGGCATCGTGCAATTTTTTTTTCTGGAAAGAAGGAATGCCTGAAAATATTTCATTCAGTAGGGTTTGTTTTTTCCCCCCTCTCTTCTAAAATGCAAACCATACTAATTGTTTTTTCCCCAATTTCTAATCAGGATTGGTAAGTCTGTTATCTTGAGTGCAGAGGCTTTGTGGTTATAGCAGCCTTTGGATGGAGCTCTCCTTTTTCTGCCGGAAAACCAACCTCACTCCAAATAGAAACTTCGGAGCCAGAGAGAAAGATAAGGCAGCTGCACATTTGCATGGTGTCATTGGAAAAGAATGTGAATGACAGATTCAGTGATAAAATAAGAAGTACACAGGGCCATTAGGAATATTTCAAAGCAGGGAGGAGCTGAGCCATTCAAACATGTTTTCTAGCTGTTAAAAGAATTAAGGGGTTGCTACAGAAGGCATTCGTGGGAAGGCTAAGATGCTGAGCTTGTCGATCAGAAAGGTCGGCAGTTCGGCGATTCAAATCCCTAGCGCCGCGTAACGGAGTGAGCTCCCGTGACTTGTCCCAGCTTCTGCCAACCTAGCAGTTCGAAAGCACGTAAAAAATGCAAGTAGAAAAATAGGGACCACTTTTGGTGGGAAGGTAACAGCGTTCTGTGTGCCGTCTGCATTTAGTCATGCCGTCCACGTGACCAACGAGACATCTTCGGACAGCGCTGGCTCTTCGGCTTTGAAACGGAGATGAGCACCGCCCCCTAGAGTCAGGAACGACTAGCACATATGCATGAGGGGAACCTTTACCTTTTTATAGAAGGCATTCATAGCTGTATCTTGCAATTAGTGTTTATTTTTTAAAAAATAATTTTTTATTTTTAAAACAAACATGATACATAAAATCTTCTTTCTTTACATACTGTAGAAAGTGTTTCAGTTGGCTACAAAAGGCTTTCGTGCATCTCTTCCACCGTCATCAAGTATAGATCATATTAACTCAAGTATTTTAACTCCAATGTTTATATATGTTACCATCATCATACCTCCAGTTTTATTTGACTATCATTGTTTAGATGCCCTTCATCATAAAATATACTAAGATTTAATACATAACCACATACTGGCATCATTTATTATTTCTAAAATCCTCCAATAGTACTGAGTCCTTATGTCCTATTCTAGCTAAACATCCATAATTTTTAGTAACAAAATTTTCCAATCCTCCTTTTCAAAGCACTGTTTACAATTTACATCCAATTTCCTTATGTTGTACCCATACCTATATATAAATTATTTATCATTATCCCTTCTTTGTTTGACTATATCCTATATCATAACATTTTCCCCCTAATAGTCAAAACTTGACTCTATCTAATTTAGTTCTTTTTTTTAATTAACCTTTATATATAATCCAAAAGGTTTTCTGATCTTCCCTTCATGGGTATCATTCAATATTCATATCCAATTATTGCTTATCATAACACTACACATTGTATACATTATTATCATTATCAGTTTTGTATTTAACTATACCTATTGTCACTAAATTTCTATTAGTGTTTTATTTTTACTGACTGATTCGTGTCCTACCTTTACAGGTGGTCCTCGCAACAGTTAATTTAGTGGCTGTTCTAAGTTACAACAATTATGGAAAAAAAGTGGCTTATGGCCGTTGTTCACACTCAGGACCACTGCAGCATCCGTGGTGGTCACGTGGTCAAGATTTGGAGACTTGGCAACTGACTTGTATTTACGGTGGTTGCAATATCCCGGGTTCATGCAATCCCCTTTTTTAACCTTCTGACAAGCAGAGTCCATGTGGAAGGAAGCCAGATTCAATTAACATCACAGAACTTGCTTGGTGTTTTTTAAATTTAGCATCATTGATGTGGTAGGTGAGTGAATGTGTGGATGGATGGATGGATGGACAGATAGAAAACTGCCATATCTTGGTTTCTGTTGCATGTGATTAGACTTAAATCACTGGGGAGATTACAGCAGGGCATGGGAACTAGAGAACGGCACCAAAGTCTTTACGGCCACTTTTGGCAGTGGCCACCTGAGGAAAAGGATCTTCTAATCCTTGTTCATTTTCAGCTGGAGATGCCAGGGATTGAACATGAGCCCTGATGAATGCAAAGCATGTGCTCTGCCCTTCAGTTATGAAAAAAAAAATTGGCATGTGCCAGCTTCTTTCCTAGGTCTGGCTCATCCAGGTTACAAGGACAGCCCCTTCAGTTCGTTCTCATCTCAGGTGGCTTTTGCTCAGTGTAGAAGCCCATCATTATGGAATGGTGGATTTTGATGGGGCCATGGAAGCCATTGTATCCAAAACCCCGATTAATGCAGGAGTTCAAATGTAAGCAAGTAGGATGAATGGATGGATGGAGAGAGGGATGGATGGATGGATGGAGAGAGGGATGGATGGAGAGAGGGATGGATGGATGGATGGAGAGAGGGATGGATGGATGGATGGATGGAGAGAGGGATGGGTGGATGGATGGAGAGAAGGATGGGTGGATGGATGGATGGAGAGAGGGATGGATGGAGAGAGGGATGAATGAATGGATGGATGGAGTGGGATGGGTGGATGGAGGATGGAGAGAGGGATGGGTGGATGGATGGGTGGAGAGAGAGTGGGGATGTGTGGATGATGGAGGCCTTCCCTCGCGAAAGCTAGGCCGCCGCCCCCCCACTTCAGCCGCTACCGCCACCACCACCGCCACCACTAATGCCACCGCCGCTACTGCCGCCCTCCACTTCAACCGCTACCGCCGCCAATGCCGCCGCCACTAACGCCAACGCTGCTACCGCCGCCCCCCCACTTCAGTTGCTACCGCCGCCACCACCGCTACCGCCCCCCCCACTTCAGCCGCTACCGCCGCCAACGCCGCCACTAACGCCAACGGCGCTACCGCCGCCCCCCACCACCCAGCTTCGGCCGCGTAGTGCACGCGAGCCCGCAGCTTTCGTGAGCGAAGGCCTGGAGGCCTTCCCTCATGAAAGCTGGGCCGCCGCCACCCACCCGAAGCCTCCCGAGTCCCGATGCTGGAGCTTTGTTGTTTACCTGAGGGGGAAGCAGCAAGCGAAGGCCGAAGGGAAATTTCAAATGGAGGTCAAGCATGAAAAAAGCTTTGCTTCGCCTCCAGCCCGCTCACTGATTGCCTGGACTCCAGCCAATCAGTGAGTGGCAGGCTGGACTTAGTGCGGACGGGCGGGGGAGCGAGGGAGCGAGCTGCGGATGGGCGGGGGAATGAGCAAGTGAGTTGCGACGTGCCAGCAAAAGGGCGCTTTGCAGCGACAGGGGCCAGGACTGGTACCGGCGTTCCCGGAAGTTAATTACTTCCAGGTTCACCGACGAACCGGTTCGTGCGAACCGGTGCGAACCGGGAGGAACCCACCTCTGGTACAGGTCCTTAATGAAAGGCAGGTTGGCAGTAATTGTTTTTTTCTGCAGTTCTGTTTCTCCTCCAAAGTCCGTGTCTGTCTTGTTGGGTTGCAGAGCCAAACCAGACAGTTATGGAGGTGCAGATGACAGACTCAATCATTCCTCTGTAGAACTGAATCAATATCTCTTTGGACAGTTTGAGCTTCCTGAGTTGGCGCAGAAACAATGATTGTTGTGTAACATTCGGATATATGTGAAATACGCACAATGCTGAAGCCTGTTTTAGTGCCTTTAGAAATCATAAATGGGCCTTGTGGTAATGTGATATTTCAGGGGTGTTTAACCTTGGCAATTTTAAGGCCTGTGGACTTCAACTCCCAGAATTCCCCAGCCAGCCATGTTGAAGCCCCCAATTCTTAAATTTGCCAAGATTGGAGCTCTTCCTTCCACACATGAGGATATCACCAAGCCTTGCTTTAGTGTCAAAATATTCGTCGCATTGAAGCATGGCATCAAATGAGCTACTACCAGGTTTAGTCCTGGATTCAATGCTCTTCAATATTTTAATTAATGACTTGGATGTGAAGAAAACGCTTTTTCTGATTTACAGATGACATCAAAGTGGGTGGAACAGCGAAGGCTGTAGACAAAAGAAACCAAAACCGAACTTGTTTTGATTAGGTGAGAGGCGTGGGTTGAGAATGACAGGATGAAATGAACAGATACAAATGCAAACTTTACCTCTCTAAAAAAAAAAATAGTACTTAAGCTATGCTTAGATGTACGATGGAGGGTAATAGGTTTGATTGTAGCATGTGTAAAATGATCTTAGAATTGTAATTCTCAAGAGTCCAGTGCACTTGGGGAGATAAGACATTCAAATAAATAGTGAAACAAAACAACAACAACAACAACAACAACAACAACCAAATGTCTTTGTTTTTTGTTCCATATTTTTGTGTCCTGTTCTCTTTTTTTGCACTACTGGTTCTTAAAGAGAGGTTATCAATGGATGAGGCAAGGGGTGTTTTGTTGATCAGCAGCCTGCTGAAAAACTTAACACTGATGAGAAATATTGTCCCATCTTACGACCTTTCCCCCCCCTCCCAGTTGTTAAAATGAATCACTGCAGTTCTTAAGTTAGTAACATGGTTGTTAAGTGAATCTGGCATTGACTTTGCTTGTCAGAAGGTCACAAAAGGGGATCGCATGGCATCCATCATCAATATGAGTCAATTGACCAGGGGGGCCTTTGCCCAGATTCGTCTGATGCACCAATTCCGGCCCTATTTGGATCGGGAGGCACTTCAAACGGTCACTCACGCCCTTGTCACCTCAAGGCTGAGGTTTGAACTGCTGAACTGCAGCTTGTAGTCAGCCGAAATAGCCTGCAATGCTGTACTCTCTAACCACTGCGCCCCCTCGGCTCATAAGTGTGAACAACGGTCATAAGTCAGCTTTTTTTCAGTGCCATTGTAACTTCAAATGGTCACTAACTGAACAGTTATAAGTCAGGGATTACTTGTACGTACAACACATTTACAGTAAGAACCATTTTGGGAAAGGAAATTAAGTCTTACAAGAAGAGGATTTGGGTTGTATTGAAGTTGTTCTTATGTGTTGGAAGAGTCTGTAGAGATTCTCCGTCATCCAGTTCATGGTTGTCCCAAATGTGCTTTTTCAGGAGGCAACTGGACTTTCTTTGTTTCGTTTTTCTTTTGAAGAGGTTTCACTTCTCATCCAAGAAGCTTCTTCAGCTCTGACTGGACTTCCATTCCCCACCATCCACTTAGAGCTGAAGAAGCTTCTTGGATGAGAAGCGAAATGTCTTCAAAAGTAAAAAAAAAAAAAAAAGGAAGTCGAATTGCCTCCTGAAAAAGGGACCTTTGGGATAAGAGTTGGGAGGGTTTTCACTCAAAGGAGGATCGAGATTGGTTCGATTTTATCCCAGATTGCACAACGCAACAATAAGGCAGATTCTGATTTAACCCTGTCGGGGGGAAAAAAATGTTCCAATAATAAGAGTCCCAGAAAAATATGGCATACCTCACTTAATCCTCCAGGGAAAGTTTGAAGGCCAACGAGGTCCAGGCAGAAGAAGAACATCATGGCTTCAAAATCTAAGGGACCAGTTTGGACAAAACTCAGCAGCACTTGTTCATGTGGCTGTTGACGAAAATAGGATTGCCAACACGATTGCCAATGTTCCATGATGGATATGGAAGAAGGAGGAGGAGGAGGAAGAAGAAGAAGAAGGAAGAAGAAGAAGAAGAAGAAGAAGAAGAAGAAGAAGAAGAAGAAGAAGAAGAAGAAGAAGAAGAAGAAGAAGAAGAAGAAAGAAGAAAGAAGAAAAAAGGAGGAGGGAAAAGAAGAAGAAAAAGAAGGAGGAGGAGGAAAAAGAAAAAAGAAGAAGGCTGTTAATAAAAATAGGATCGCCAACACAATTGCCATTGTCCCATGATGGATATTGAAGAAGAAGCAGGAGGAAGAAGGGAGGAGGGGAGGAGGAGGAGGAGGAGGAGGAGGAGGAGGAGGAGGAGGAGAAGAAGAAGAAGAAGAAGAAGAAGAAGAAGAAGAAGAAGAAGAAGAAGAAGAAGAAGAAGAAGAAGAAGAAGAAGAAGAAGAAGAAAAAAAAATAATTGCTGGATGCATTCAAAACTACCTAAGTGAGATAGTTTAATAATTTGAATTCCTACATTAAGCAGTGAGGTGGTCTTGATAACCCAGATTTTCTTTCAGCAATAAAGATTCTGTGATGCTGGGAAGATGTTATGTGTTTTGTTTTTTCTTAATCAGTAAATCCACCTTCATAAAATTATCTTTTCAGTGAATTGCTTTTTTTAATATACTGGTACGCTTTTACATTCTTTCCATAATAATTAAAATTATACAGTATACTCTGCTGCATTATTTCTGTGTAATAGGCTAAACAAACTGTGGCTGAGGCATTTAATGAAACTGTTTATGAAGATTAATTTGGAGCTGATGGAATTAAAGAGAAGAGGAAAGAAAAGGAGAAAACGGAGAATAAAGCCGTTTGGCCTCTACGGTAATTCGGAGAGTAAATTATGCAGGGTAATCAAACCACTTCATAGAGATACGTCTCCGCCAAACCTCAACACCGGATCTGATTTAGCTCAAGTGATGGATTTCCATTGATTTCAGAGAGACAGTGTTGAAATCATTATATGTTGGTTGGGAGCTGGATATTATTTCTGAAACCGAATTATATTATGTTTTAGAGTTCCGTTCAGTTCTTTACGGATAAATTAGCCTATGACTGTGATGACAAACCTTTGGTACACAGGTGGCACACGGAGCCCTCTCTGCGGGCACCCGAGCTGTCGCCCATCTCAGTGCCACCGCACATGAGCGCGCACCTCCCGCCGACCAGTTGATTTACGGGTCTCTGCCCTATATGTCTAGTTTAATTACAATTAATCAGTGGAACAACTTGCCTCCAGAAGTTGTGAATGCCCCAACACTGGAAGTCTTTAAGATGTTGGATAGCAATTTGTCTGGAACGGTATAGGGTTTCCTGCCCAGGCAGGGGGTTGGACTAGAAGACCTCCAATGTCCCTTCCAACTCTGCTATTGTATTGTAAATTATTTCTAGGAAAATATAAAGTTGGGATTGCTGAAATGTCACCCCGAGAACCCATCAGAGAAAGTAAATAAGCAAGGGCAATGACGGAAAGGAGGAAGGAGGAGGAGGGAAAGGAAGAAAGGGTAAAGCAGAGGAAGTAAGGGAGGGGGATTAAGAGTAGGAGAGAGGGCAAGAAGGAGGACGCAATCACCGAACCAGTTGTTAAACTGGCAGGATCCCAAAACTGCTTGGAGGTCATCTAGTCCAACCCTCTGCCTAGATAGGAAACTCTATACTGTTTCAGACAAATGACTATGCAACATCTTCTTAAAGACTTCCAGTGTTGGGGCATTCACAACTTCTGGAGGCAAGTCGTTCCACTGATTCATTGTTCTAACTGTCAGGAAATTCCCCCTCAGTTCTAAGTTGCTTCTCTCCTTGATTAGTTTCCACCCATTGCTTCTTGTCCTACATTCAGGTGCTTTGGAGAATAGGTTGATCCTGTGCCCACCTACCATCCCCCTCTTGCTTTTCAAAACTTTTAAAGAAGGAAGCAGAAGTGCCTCGGTTCATCCTTGGCCATTATTCCTCTCCTCTTCCCTTGATTTCCTTTCCATCCAAGCTGCAGCTGCCTCTTTTTCAAAAGTCTTTTGTGAACTCCTGCTGTGTTTCTCCTCCTTTCTCCATCTGTTGGCTGTCTGGCAAAATAAGCACACCGAAAGGATCCAAAGGAGGAAAGCACGTCCTGTCCTATCAATGGGTGGAATTGAGTCATCCCTCTTGTGTTCTTTGTATCGCCCCAGGATGTGGGGATCTGGAGCTTCGTCCTGGAGTCTGTTGGCGGTTCTTCCGCGCGGAAGTATTTCCTTCCAATGCTCCTAGGAGCTCTCGGTGTTCAACTTCATTGGATCACGAATGGATCTGCATTCCAACTTCCCTCCGTTTTCTTTCTCCGTTCTTTTTCTCGGATCTAGCCAGTTACGCTTGGCGCCAATTCTAGATTGTTTGAGGTGAAGGTGGCTCCCGGTTGGGTCAGCATCTGACCAAGCTTGCAAGTGAAGTTATGGTTACTATGTTGGCTGGTTTGCTTTTTAAGCTTTTAAAGCTTCTAACCTGCCATTTTTCATGATTAAATTGTTTAAACGCCGGCGTTCCTTTTATTTAGTATTGGTTATGTAAGCGAGGTGAAAAGCCTGTAAGGTTGGAATACCTTGACTCCTAGGATGAGAATTGAGCCCAAAATTCTTGTTGCTAAACCAGACAGTTGCGGCAGTACAGTAGAAGCCATTTTAAGGCACAACAGGCTTTGTCTTAACAGAACACAGACCCCGAGGGGTGTTAGGGGTGTCTTACCCTCAACAGCACACATTTAAATCAGCCATTTAATGGGCTCCAATTCACTCTGGGCTTTCTGTTCTGACCCCCCTCTTCGCTCATTCACAAAAAACAGCCAGACAGAACTTCAAAGGAAATATCTTTATCAGTCCTGCCTCAAGCTGGCTGCGAGACCAAAATAAACATAGATAAAGTCTCTGGCAAAAAGTTACACAGGAAATGCAAAAACAAAACTCTTACAGCAAACCAGGTTTACAGAAAGCAAATCACTTATCCAAGTGCCTCTTTGAATCACTGAACTCACGAACAAAGAAACGATGAACGATGAACGAAGAACGTTGACTTCTGCAACTAAGGCATGGCACCATCCGTCTTTTATCTACAGGAGAAGACCCTAACGAGCAACAGCTGCTCATTATCCTGCATCCTGAAACAACTCACAGGAAGCTTCTGCTGAGTCACAACAGCTTTCCAGATGTGGCAAAAAAACCCACATCTTCAGGTCCCAACGGTGCTTTTTCAGGAGGCAACTGGAATTTCTGGTTTTTCTTTGAAGGCGTTTCGCTTCTCCTCCAAGAACCTTCTTCAGCTTTGCCTGGGTGGTGGGGAATGGAAGGATTTATATTCTTTGCAGACAGCTGGTCATTTGCATCCTTTTAGAGAGACGTTGAGGCCTGTATCCTCAGATCTGGATGACTGAGAATCTCTGTAGACCACGTCTTCAGGTCCTTCTGAGAGTGGGGAGCGGGGGGGGCAATCTAATTTCTGGAGGGGTGAGGTTCCAAATGTAATATAAATAAATGGTAGTTTGGGCAGGGCTTGGAAGAGACCATCAGATAGTTATTCCACAAATAATGTATAGACTTCGTAGCCCTAATGCACTTCGCAAATGTATTTAATATAACAGCAAACAAAGCAAGAGACTTTTCCCCCACCCCACCCTGGTTAAAGTTATTTCATTTTTCTCGCTGAGTATCTGCATTCTGCTAGAACAGATGGCCTTTTGAAATTCCTTACCAAGCCTGTGGGCTGCGTATTGATCGAAACAACCACTGGGTTGGTTCAGAAAGGCTTGGGCCAAGATCAGAGGCCGTGTTAGATTTTCAGTCTGGTCAAATGCACTTTCTCCACATAGTTTGGAAGCCTTGAACCTATTAGGTTATTTGATTCACTGATTCCATGCACAAGGCTGAATTAAATTGAATGGATGGTTCAGACCTACATGCTAAGTCATACAGAATTGATTCTAGTTTCCTGATCCAATGAAAAATCATCTCATTCTCACATCTAATTAACATATCCCACCTCCTTCTCCTCCTCCTCCTCCTCTTCTTCTCTTCCTCCTCCCTCTCCTCCCACTTCCTCCTCCTCCTTTTCTTTTTCTCCTCCTCTTCTTTTTCTCCTTCTCCTTCTCCTCCTCTTCTTCTTTATTCTTTTTCTTCTTCTTCTTCTCCCCTCCTCCACCTCTTCCTCCTCCTCTTCTTCTTTTTCTTCTTCTCCTCCTCCTCTTCTTCTTTTTTCTTTTTCTTCTTCTCCTCCTCCTCTTCTTCTTTTTCTTCTTCTCCTCCTCTCCTCCTCCTCCTCTTCTCCTCCTTCTCCTCTTCCTCCTCTTGTTTTTCTTCTCCTCCTCCTCCTCTTCTTCTCCTCTTCTCCTCCTCCTCCTCCTCTTCTCCTCCTCCTCCTTCTCCTCCTCCTCTTCTCCTTCTCTCCTCCTCCTCCTCTTCTTTTCCTTCTTCTCCTCCTCTTCCTCCTCCTCTCTTCTTCCTCCTCTTCCCCCTCCCACTTAATAATCAATTGGCATACTGTAGCGTGAATGAATCTAGTCACCTCCAGATTAAGAACCGTGCCTCCGTCTGAAGACAATTTTGGATTTCTGCGATCTCACAATACAGGATTAGGGGTCCTGTGTTGGATGGATGTTGTGTTTGAAAGAAGAGTTAAATTCTGCCGAAGGTTTGTAAAATCGGTGGATAGCTTGTTTCTCGTTTTGAGGATCTCATTTCATCCCCACTGCCTAACTCTACATCTTCAGATTTCTGAAGGAGACACAACTGCAGCCTTGTCAGCACCGATTCCGGAAGCAGCTGTTCTTTATGGCTGGGCTTAATTTTTGTGAACGATGAGAGGGCTGCACCCAACCAGAACTATTGGGTGTTGATTGACAGGAGAGAGTGCAGAGAACTTATCATATTTCCTCCTTGCATGAAATAAAGGGTGAAGCGATTTCACTGCAAGACATCAGCCTTCACAGAAGTGTTGAGGCATCCTTTGCTCCTCAAAATGGAATAGTGTGAAGACAAATGTGGATTATTCTTTCGTTTTTTTTATTGAGTGGCTTTGGAAGGATCAAGTAGTGAACAAAATGTTCCATACTCCAATACCCTTCTGAATCATATGTGTGTTGCCATTAGTCATTCTTCATACGAAGGCTCGATGAATAGAGAATCAAATTCTTTCATCGTAAACCTCTATTTATTCATTTTTATTAACTGTTTCCTCCGCTGAGAGATGAGGATTATTTATGGCGGTGGTGTGAAACCAGAAGATTTGCATCCTTCCTTCAGAACATTTGGTATTTCTCCTTCTTTGCTTACCATAGAGGTTCTGTGTTCCAGAGCTTGTCTACAGCTTTTCAACCCACATTCAATTTTAATGAGAGTGTTACATAATGCTTTTTTTTGTTTCAAAACAACAACGACACAAAGCTCACAGTTGGTAAACTGCAGTACAACTGTTGTGTACTCTTCGGCTCTTTTTTGTGGGGACGTGGTAAGGACTTCTCTAGAGGAACTCAAACTACCTCCTTAATTCTTATCCAAAAGAACACTCTGTATTTTGATTTTCTGCCCTATTCAACCATGCATGACTTTGCATTTAGGGATTACCTTTTTATTTAATTTATTTATTTATTTATTTGGCACCCGACTGAGGAAAGGGAACAAGGTTAGGAAGACAATTGTTGGATAAAAGCGGGAGTTGAGAATGCACCTTCCATACTGGAGATCTCGAAGACAAGAGTGCAAAGTGAAATGGACAAGATGCAGGAAGAGAAGAGGCAGAGGGGGAGTCAAGCGAGCAATTAGCCTGGAGGGCTTACATCCCCACAAGTGATCAGAGTCCGGCTACCCTTGAATTCCTTTAAGTCTTAGGTAAAGGTAAAGGTTCCCCTCGCACATATGCGCTAGTCATTCCCGACTCTAGGGAGTGGTACTCATCTCAGTTTCAAGGCCGAAGAGCCAGCGCTGTCCGAAGACGTCTCCGTGGTCATGTGGCCAGCACGACTAAACGCCAAAGGCGCACAGAATGCTGTTACCTTCCCACCAAAGCTGGTGCATATTTTTCTACTTGAGTTTTTTATGTGCTTTCGAACTGCTAGGTTGTCAGAAGCTGGGACAAGTCATGGGAGCTCACTCCGTTACACGGTGCTAGGGATTCGAACTGCCAAACTGCCGACCTTTCTGATCTACAAGCTCAGCGTCTTAACCACTGAGCCACCGTGTCCCTTAATAAGTCTTATCTAGTGCCAATTTAGTGCTGACCATTTGTTGACTACATCCTGGTGTATAGCTAGTGCTAGTCCTTGACTTTCAACCATTCATTTAGTGGCCATTCAAAGTTACGACAGTTTTTCCCCACTTACATCCTTTGCAATATCCCCATGGTCTTGTGATTAAAATTCAGAATATTTGCCAAATGATTCGTATTTGCGACTGGTTGCAGTGTCCCAGTGATCAGCTTTCGTGAAATTCTGACAAGCAAAGCCGATGGGGAAGCCAGATTCACTTAACGACCATGTTGCAAACTTAACAGCTGGGGTGATTCACTTAACAACTGTGGTGAGAAAGGTTGTAAAATGGGACAAAACTCACCTAACAGCTGCCTTGCTTAGCAACAGAAATTTTGGGCTCAATTATGGTCGTAAGTTGAGGACTACCTATATAAGCATGGGCAGATAAATCAACTTACTTGGAACTTAATGTGTGGTCCAGACTCTTCACGCTGGACACAAGATCACCAAGATTACGAGATTGATATGGGTACAACGTTTGAAAATTTAAGAATAATTTCAGTCCTGTATATTTTTTTAAAAAAAGGAGAAAGATGCAATGACTCTGTGGCTAAGGCACTGACTTGTCAATCAGAAAAGTTCGGCAGTTCGAATCCCTAGCACTGCATAACGGAGTGAGCTCCCGTGACTTGTCCCAGCTTCTGCCAACCTAGCAGTTCGAAAGCATGTTAAAAAATGCAAGTAGAAAAATAGGAATCACCTTTGGTGGGAAGGTAACAGCGTTCCGTGCGCCTTCGGTGTTTAGTTATGCCGGCCACTTGACCACAGAGATGTATTTGGACAGCGCTGGCTCTTCGGCTTTGAAAAAGAGATGAGCACCGCCCCCTAGAGTCGGGAACGACTAGCACATATGTGCGAGGGGAACCTTTACCTTATTTATTTTTTTAAAGGCATTGCAAAAAACCTGTGGATGCCTGAAACCGTGCATGCTGTTGAAAAACTAGATTTCCCCCCCCCTCTCCTTTTCATAAATAATAGAAGTTGGAACCATCTGGAGGAGACGAGAAACATCCTAAACAGCAAGATCGATCCCCAAGAGAGATGCTGATCTCTCCTTTGCTAGAGGTATTCAAACAGAGGATGGAGAGTCATTTATCATGGACACTTTAATTTGGATACCAGCATGGAGCAGCAAGTTGGACTTGGTAGCTTTTTTTCCAAGTCTGTAATTTTGTTATTCTAAGAATGTGAAGAAGAACATTCTTCCCTACAGCTGTGTCAAGTCCCCTACCCCCAAGGGTTCCACCACAAAACCGCGTCCGACTAAACCGTGTCCGACTAAACCGCGTCGCTGACGTCATCAACAGGGCGACAACAGCGCAGAGACAGAAGCACGCTGTAAACCCTAAACCTAAAATTAACCCCTAAACCAAAACCTAACCCCCCTAAACCTAACCCTAAAACTAACCCTAAACCTAACCCTAACCCTAACCCTAACCCTAACCCTAACCCTTAACCTAACCCTAAACCTAACCCTAAACATAACCCTAACCCTTAACCTAACCCTAAACCTAACCCTAAGCCTAACCCTAACCCTAACCCTTAACCTAACCCTAACCCTTAACCTAACCCTAAACCTAACCCTAAATCTAACCCTAAACCTAATCCTAACCCTTAACCTAACCCTAAACCTAACCCTAACCCTTAACCTAACCCTAACCCTTAACCTAACCCTAACCCTAACCCTAACCCTAACCCTTAACCTAACCCTAAACCTAACCCTAACCCTAACCCTAACCCTAACCCTTAACCTAACCCTAAACCTAACCCTAACCCTTAACCTAACCCTTAACCTAACCCTAAACCTAACCCTAAATCTAACCCTAAACCTAATCCTAACCCTTAACCTAACCCTAAACCTAACCCTAACCCTTAACCTAACCCTAAACCTAACCCTAACCCTAACCCTAACCCTAAACCTAACCCTTACCTTAAGTTGAATCGGCTTGCTTTCAAAGCGCTATTTAAAGCGCCCTTCTTTCTCCGCGCTGGCTGTTGTCGCCCTGTTGATGACGTCAGCAACACGGTTTAATCGGGCGCGGCTTAGTCGAGCATGGTTTTGACGGGTCACGACCCCCAAGAATGAGAACACTATAGAGCAGGAGCATCAAACTCAAGGCCCGAGGAGGGGGGAGTGGATCCAGCCAACAGGGTGCTTAGATCTGGCCCGTGGGGCCGCCCTGGAAACAATGAAGGACTGGTCTGCAGTGTGTCTGCCAGTGAAAACAGAACTCGGGTGGGAAGGGAACAACGTTCCGTGCGCCTTCGGCATTTAAACATACCGACCACATGACCATGGAGACGTCTTCGGAGAGCGCTGGCTCTTCGGCTTTGAAACGGAGATGAACACCACCCCCTAGAGTTGGGAACGACTAGTGAATATGTGCGAGGGGAACCTTTTAATGACTCCAGGCTAATGACTCTCTTGACTCCCCCTCCAGTCTCCCTCTGGTACTACAATGTAATCTTTGATTCAGCAGATGGAAGGAATTCAGCCAACAAGATGAGCCATTGTGGTGCAGTGGTCAGAGTGCAGTACTGCAGGCTACTTCTGCGGTCTGCCAGCTGCCTGCAATTTGGCAGTTCAAATCTCACTAGGCTCAAGGTTGACTCAGCCTTCCATCCGTTTGAGGTGAGGGCCCAAGATTGTTGGGGGCAATAGGCTGACTCTGTAAAATCTCTTGAAGAGGACTGTAAAGCCCTGTGAAGCGGTATATAAGTCTAAATGCTATTGCTATTATTCGCCAGCGTTCCTCTATGGAGTCAAACATGTCCATCTTGGTGGCCATTACCGTTTTGAAAACAGTAGAACTTCATCATCTGCCAAACCAGTGGTGGGATTCAAAAAATTTTACTACTGGTTCTGTGGGCATGGCTTGGTGGACATGGTAGGGGAAGGAAACTGCAAAATCCCCATTCCCTCCCCACTCCAGGGGAAGGATACTGCAAAATCCTCATTCCCTCCCCACTCCAGGGGAAGGATACTGCAAAATCTTCATTCCCACTACACTCCAGGGTAAGGATACTGCAAAATCCACATTCCCTCCCCACTCCAGGGGAAGGATACTGCAAAATCCACATTCCCTCCCCACTCCAGGGGAAGGATACTGCAAAATCCACATTCCCTCCCCACTCCAGGGGTAGGATACTGCAAAATCTTCATTCCCACTACACTCCAGGGGAAGGATACTACAAAATACACATTCCCTCCACATTCCAGGGGAAGGATACTGCAAAATCCTTATTTCTTCCCGATCAACTGGGACTCGGGAAGCAGATGCGGGCAGGGCCAGTCAGAGGTGGTATTTACTGGTTCTCTGAACTACTCAAAATTTCCACTGCCGGTTCTCCAGAACCTGCTGAATACCACTGCTGTGCCAAACCCAGATGGTTTGAGGCAATGTGGAATTGATGCTTATGGCTACTTCTTTTTAGATGCCCTGTTTTTAGAGTTTCTGTTTTGAAGTTGATTTTTAATCTTTTCTATGAAAGAGGAGTGGGAGCCACTTCAAGGATCCCCTTTGGCCAAGTGGTGGAGTATAAATTGATATAAGTAAATGATGAAAGTCATTTAGAATCAGAGGCTATTAACCACTGGGAAATGTATGTGACTTCTGATGTCTGCAGGGTTCCCAAATCATGTCTTGTGACATGCTCAGCCGTAATATTTGTCAGTGTATCTATTATAACTTGTCTTCCCCTGCCAAGGGCAACAGAATAAGAAAATATAAATCAGGCTAAAGGAGAGTTTCTATAAGAACTACGAGCCCATTAAAATACAGTAAAAGCACATCCTGTTGTGACAGTGATGTTTGCAAGGATCATAGTAACAACCACAAAACCAATAAAAGTTACACTTGAATTTAGGTTTGGGCACAAAGTTTGCATATACAGGTAGTCCTCGACTTACAACAGTTCATTTAGTGACCATTCAAAGTGGCAACAGCATTGAATAACGGGACTTTTGACCGTTTGAAGGGTGTCTTTACCTTTATTACCTGTATTAAAGGCAGGGGTGGGTTCCTGCCAGTTCTAACCTCTTCTATAGAAGAGGCTCCACAAATCTACAGTGCCGTTTAGAACCGGTTCCAGCTCCCTCCCCCCGCCCGTCCGCACATCATCAAGATGAAGAGCGAGAGGAGGAATTCTGGGAGTTGAAGTCCACAAGTCTTAAAGCTGTCAAGTTTGAACACCCCTGGGTTTGTTCTTTTTTCTAAAGGGTTAAGGGTGCAAGGGTCTTGTAACTTGACAGCTTTAAGACTTGTGTGCTTCAAATGCCAGAGTTTCTGAGCCAACATTTTGGTTGCTAAGCAAGGGTGTTGTTAAGTAAGCTTCACCACATTTTACGCTCACTCAGTCACATGACTGGGCAAGCCACTCCCACCCAGTCACATGGCTGGCAAGCCACTCCCACAAAGCAGGCCACACCTACAGAAGCGGTTCTAAAAAAAATTGAAACCCTCCACTGAGTAAAGGTAAAGGTTTCCCTCGCACATATGTACTAGTCATTCCTGACTGTAGGGGGCAGTGCTCATCTCCATTTCAAAGCTGAAAAGCCAGTGCTGTCCGAAGATGTCTCCGTAGTCATGTAGCCAGCATGACTAAATGCCGAAGGCGCACAGAACGCTGTTACCTTCCCACCAAAGGTGGTTCCTCTTTTTTCTACTTGCATTTTTACCTGCTTTCGAACTGCTAGGTTGGCAGAAGCTGGGACAAGTAACGGGAGCTCACTCCATTACGCAGCGCAAGGGATTAGAACCGCCGAACTGTCAACCTTTCTGATCGACAAGCTCAGCATCTTAGCCATTGAGCCACCGCGTCCCTACCTGTATTAAGTTGGTGTTTATGGCTTTGCTAAGTATGCACCTTAAAAGTTTCTAGTTCTGTTTCTGTTTCTATGTATTCTGTTCTACTCAAAGCAGCTGACACTGAAGTCAGAAAAATCCAGGACTGGGTGAAATTCCAGTATCATACCAGTATCAAATTTTGGTATCATTTTTCATACAATTGGCCCTGACAAAGAGGAAGGACTTCATTCTGCTCTTAAAGAAAGAAACAGTAAGGGAAACACATTCCTTTTGGCTGTAAAAAGAAATTTATCAGGGACCCTTGGCTGACAAAGGCAGGCACCAATTTAAGGTATTCGGCAAGCATTCTGCTTAAATCTTTACAGGCGGGAGGGGGGAAAAATCTACGGTATTTGAAACCACGCCAAATATTGGTTTAGGGGAAAGCTGCATGCACAAAGGTGGATCGTTGCACTGTTCGAAAACTGCCCTTCAACAATAAAGCAAAGTTGTCATCTTTATGCGGTCTAACTGCCACATCTGCTGATTGCTGGCGTTTCGGCAGTTCGAGTCTCACCAGGCTCAAGGTGGACTCAGCCTTCCGTCCTTCCGAGGTCGGTAAAATGAGGACCCAGATTGTTAGGGGTGATAGGCTGACTCTGTAAACCGCTTAGAGAGGGCTGTAAAAGCACTGTGAAGCGGTATATAAGTCCAAGTGCTATTGATACTGCTGCCTCTGTGGTTTTTGACTTATGAGGGATGCAACGTTCAGTTTGGTCGTTGTGTTTTTAGTTCTTTTAGCCATTCTGTTAAAACGTTAGACATTGCCTGGGATACACCAAGGTGGAGGTGGATTACACTTCATACTGTATTCTGTGGCTCCATATTATGGTGGTTTTATTATGGTTTTATCTTAATATTTTACTTCCTGCATCATATTGTCCACATCAGTGGTGGGATTCCATAAAGTTTTACTACCGGTTCTGTGGCGTTGCTTGGTGGGTGTGGCAGGGGAAGGATACTGAAAAATCCCCATTCCCTCCACAGTCCAGGGGAAGGATACTGCAAAATCTCCATTCCCTCCCCAGTCCAGGGGAAGGATACTGCAAAATCCCCATTCCCTCCACAGTCCAGGGGAAGGATACTGCAAAATCCCCATTCCCTCCACAGTCCAGGGGAAGGATGGCTGCAAAATCCCCATTCCTTCCACAGTCCAGGGGAAGGATGCTGCAAAATCCCCATTCCCTCCACAGTCCAGGGGAAGGATACTGCAAAATCCCTATTCCCTCCACAGTCCAGGGGAAGGATGCTGCAAAATCCCCATTCCCTCCACAGTCCAGGGGAAGGATACTGCAAAATCCCTATTCCCTCCACAGTCCAGGGGAAGGATACTGCAAAATCCCCTATTCCCTCCACAGTCCAGGGGAAGGATACTGCAAAATCCCCATTCCCTCCCCACTGCAGGGAAAGAATACTGCAAAATCCCCATTCCCTCCCATTCCAGGGCAAGGATACTGAAAAATCCCCATTCCCTCCCACTCAGCTGGGACTCAGGAGGCAGAGAATGGATTAGGGTGGGGCCGGTAAGAAGTGGTATTTACTGGTTCTCCAAACTACTCAAAATTCCCACCACAGGTCTTCCAGAACTGGTCAGAACCTGCTGAATACCACCTCTGGTCCACATACCTTGTGTTTGGCAACAGCAATAACACTTAGCACTTTATATATTGTATGGGACTGGAGATGTGTGGGAAAAAAATTGTGGTGCCATTGTCCAGAACCGGTCTTGATTTAAACTGATCCACCCACTTGTATTTTAAAATTGATTGTACTGTACATAAAAACGATTGTTTGGGTAAGAGAAGGGGGACTTAGGAGGAACTTGTTCTAAGTCAGCCACAAATATATTGATGTACTAGGAAAGCACATCGTTTCCCATGCTTCAGTGCTGCCATATAATATATTATATATAATCGTGGTTTCAATTACGTTACACTTCGTTATAATGGGTAACACCACTTGCTCAAAGCCTCTGGCCCTCACTTCACAAATCAATAGAACTGATTTTCTTCCTTCATCCCTAGTAAGCACTTAAGTTGGAACAACAAAACGAGAAAAATACAGCAATTCTTCTTGCAATCATTGCATTTCTGATGTTCAAACATGTGCCCTACATGCAAATAAAAATAAGGTGGGATTTTTTTTTGGATTTTTTTATTTTATTTTTAAACATAAAAAAACAACATAAAAAAATTCCCATCCATTACATACAGCATGTCGTTTGGTTACAAATGTTTTTGCATCCACTATTCTCAATTACATGTACAATGTGGGCTTTTGATCAAAAGTATCACCTGTTTTTCTGAATTTTTTCAAACAGATGTGCTCAAAACAGCCCTTTGATTGGTCAGGCTAAGAATGTAAGTTACTCTTAGATAAAGAAATGATTCTCTAAAAGAGATTGTGCTATTTTCTTTCCATCTTTAAGAGATAATCACACTCACAGATTAGCACAGAGCGACAACAGGGTCCAAACAGTAGAGACTATAGAATACAGAGTTGGAAGGGGACCTTGGAGGTCTTCTAGTCCAACCCCTTGCTTAGGCAGGAAACCCTACACCACTTCAGACAAATGGTTATCCAATATCTCCTTGAAAACTTCCAGTGTTGGAGCATTCACAACTTCTGGAGGCAAGTTGTTCTACTGGTTCTCACTGTCAGGAAATTTCTCCTTAGTTCCAAGTTGCTTCTCTCCTTGATTAGTTTCCACCCATTGCTTCTTGTTCTGCCCTCAGGTGCCTTGGAGAATAGTTTGACTCCCTCTTCTTGGTGGCAACCCCTGAGATATTGGAAGACTGCTATCATGTCTCCCCTAGTCCTTCTTTTCATTAAACTAGACATACCCAGTTCCTGCAACCGTTCTTCATAGGTTTTAGCCTCCAGTCCCCTAATCCTCTTTGTTGCTCTCCTCTGCACTCTTTCTAGAATCTCTGCATCTTTTCTACATCGCGGTGACCAAAACTGGATGCAGTATTCCAAGTGCGCCCTTACCAACGCATTTATAAAATGTTATTAACCCTTCACGTGATCTTGATTCTATCCCTCTGTTTATGCAGTCATAAAGAAAAATGTGGAAAATGGAAAATAATGGCTAAGTAGTAGCAGTCTTTAGTGACTGAATTTCCTTGAGGCCATGGACGTCAAAAAATGTTTTCCAAGTGACCTAGATCTCATGCAAAAAAGTAATTTCTCCGTTGGAATGCCAAAATCTCATAGGAATTTGGTAACCTGGTAAGAATTGGTCCTTCCCACCCCCTTGGGATTCAACAACTTGGAGTGTAGTTAATTAATTTGAAGTGTTAATAAATTATTTTGGGGGTGGCATCTAAGGGTGCCAGGTGCTCTGATGCCCACCGTTTTTTTAATGTTAATATCTGTAGTTTCCCTTCAATTGTTTCCAGCTTTTTAAAAAGGACACTGAAAACTGTGCCGTTTAATTCTCCAGTAGGAGAAGAAGAAGAAGAAATAGCATTGAAAAAGGTATTTGGAAAGAAAATTCTCACCTAGATGTAGGAGATGACCAGCTGAGCTATGGGACGGAGGGGTCAAAGACGTCATCAGCCTCTATTCTCTTTGCACTCAGAAGAGATCTAAGTCCACCCACTATGAATTCCCTTCACTCTTATCTACCGCCAATTTGCTTTGACCGTTAGTAGCTCAGATTCTTGTAGAAACTGTCAGCATTCATCCAACCTGTTTTCATTTGAACTGCTCTGGCTACTGATTTTGCCTGACAACAAAATCTCCTATGAAGGCTTATCTGCTAATATTGGGGGTAGAGGTTTGTTGGATTCCCACCCACCCTTCCCGGCTTCTTAGTTTAATCATGACTTCTATTTCCGACTTGTTCTGTGGATTTCCTGCAAATGTTGGCCTAGCGTTAGGGGTTTTCTTAGTTAGAGCATATGTCCAATTAGCACAATGATCTCAGCTGGTCAGAAGTCAGATAATGGATGTGATCAGGTCAGGTTCCTCTTGAGGCCAATCAGGATCGAACTCGCTACTGATTTCAATAAGAAAAATGGCTTGGCCTTATAGTCTAGGGGAGGGGAGGAGGAAAGAGGAAGTGGAAAGGGAGGGGGAGAGGGCAAGGCATGGCAAGGGGAGGAGAGGGAGGGAGAAAGGGGAGGAGAAGAGAGGGAGAGAGCAGAAGAAAAGAGGGTAGGAGAGAGCAGGGGGAGGGGAGGAGACAGGAGGAGAGAGAGAATATGGCAGGGGAGGATACAGGAGGGGAGAAGGGAGAGCATGGGACGGGAGGAGACAGGAGGGGAGGGGAGGAGAAATCAGGAGAGGGGAGGAGACAGGAGGAAAGGAGAGAATAGGGCAGGAGAGGAGGCAGGAGGGGAGAGGAGAAAGCTGGGGAGGGGAGGAGACAGGAGGGGAGAGGAGAGAGCTGGGGAGGGGAGAAGACAGGATGAAAGGAGAGAGCAGGGAGGAGAGGAGAGAGTAGGGCAGGGGAGGAGCCGAAGGGAGCAGACGGGAGGTGACGGAAAGGAGAGGAGGAGAGAGGAGGAGGGGAGGGGAATGAATGCACTAAAAGCACTGATAATGTTAGTAGTTTGGGCAACGAAATGTCTGCAAGAAAACAACCAAGCTCAGAGATCACCCTGGACCCCCACATTTCAACCCTGAGCGACATATATTCTCTTTTAATCAGTGACAAAGCAGTTCTATATATGAAAAGAAAATTATTTATATAATCTCTTTATATTCCCCTGGAGTGTACCTAGTTAAAAGTCAAGTGTCTTTGAAACATTAGTCTTCTAAGCAGAAAGAGAGAGAGAGAGAGAGAGAGAGAGGGAGAGAGAGAGAGAGAGAGAGAGAGAGAGAGAGAGAAAAACTACATTTGCCCAACCGATTTTGAAGAGGCGACGCTATTATTCGTCAAGCTTTGGAACACAATGAAGAAAAACTCCTTTTTATCTATTGTGTAAAATACGCAGAGAAGTGTCAAAACACCTACCTCATCACTGCCCCTCAAAACAAACACAGAGCAGCAAATATTCATTCGAGTCACCTTTTCCATTATGTTAATTTTAAAAGCAATGTTTGCTTCTCGCCAATCATTCATTAAGGCAACCGCATGATCTAGAATGGAGAGAGAGAGAGAGAGAGAGAGAGAGAGAGAGAGAGAGAGAGGAGGGAGAGAGAGAGAGAGAGAGAGAGAGAGAGAGAGAGAGAGAGAGAGAGAGAGAGATTAAAAATATAAATTAAAAAGAAAAAAGAAAGGGCTTGTAAACGTGCAGTTTCAACTGGCTTTGAAATCAGCCTATCTAGATCCGAGACCTCTTAAGCCAGGGGTGTCCAAACTTGGGAACTTTAAGACTTGTGGACTTCAACTCCCAGAATTCCCCAACCAGCTGGCTGGGGAATTCTGGGAGTTGAAGTCCACAAGTCTTAAAGTTCCCAAGTTTGGACACCCCTGGCTTAAGAGGTCTCGGATCTAGATAGGCCCAAAACAGATGTAGCCATCCTCTCCCTGCTTTGAAGGATCTATCTGCTATCGCTGTGTTCCTGCTGTCAGGGAAACAGGGAAATCTGGTCATCGGAGAGGCTGTTAGCTAGGCCTGAACTCTGTCGGTCACAACAGATACTGTTTGGGTACAAAGATTAATCGTCTGGCCCAGAAAGAAGGAAGGAATGAGATAGCATGCTATGTTTAGAGTTGGATGAGCTTCTGAAGGAGCTGTGCTTAAAATAGAGCCCTTCAGCGGACTTCATTTTGCTGAGGAGAGGAGAGGAGGGGGTTTTCCTCCCTCCCTCTATTTCTCTCTTTATCTATCTCTTTATCTATCTCTTTATCATCATCACCATCGTTTAACAAGCCCATAATCCCTTGTGGGGTGGAGTCTGGGCAATTGAATGGAGCTGGCAGATTGTTCACTGGCCGGATGCCCTTCCTGTCACCAATGCAGAGATTGTTCAGGAGATACATTCTAATTGGGTCCAGAGAGATAAATGTCTACTTAGGATCGAACTCACATCTATTTATCTCTCTATATCTAATCTATATCTATCTGTCTGTCTGTCTGTCTGTCTGTCTAGGTAGGTAGGTAGGTAGGTAGGTAGGTAGGTAGGTAGGTAGGTAGATGATAGATAGATAGATAGATAGATAGATAGATAGATAGATAGATAGATAGATAGATAGATAGATAGATAGATAGATACTGTAGATAGATAGATAGATAGATAGATAGATAGATAGATAGATAGATAGATAGATAGATAGATAGATAGATAGATAGATAGATAGATAGATAGATACTGTAGATAGATAGATGATAGATAGATAGATAGATAGATAGATAGATAGATAGATAGATAGATAGATAGATAGATAGATAGATAGATAGATACTGTAGATAGATAGATAGATAGATAGATAGATAGATAGATAGATAGATGATAGATAGATAGATAGATAGATAGATAGATAGATAGATAGATACTGTAGATAGATAGATAGATAGATGATAGATAGATAGATAGATAGATAGATAGATACTGTAGATAGATAGATAGATAGATAGATAGATAGATAGATAGATACTGTAGATAGATAGATAGATAGATAGATAGATAGATAGATAGATAGATAGATAGATAGATGATAGATAGATAGATAGATAGATAGATAGATAGATAGATAGATAGATAGATAGATAGATAGATAGATAGATGATAGATAGATAAAGACAGACAGAATCCCCAGAAAGACAATCCACTGTAAAGGCCAACTCTGAATGAGAGGTTTGACCTGGACGAAGAGTCTTCTCATAGGTCCCTCTACGGCAGGGGTCTCCAACCATGACATCTTTATGACATGTGGACTTCAACTCTCAGAATTCTTCCTGAGAGACCCCTGATCTGTGGGATCCATGAGTCTTATTTTCCTGAAGCATCTCTCCCCCAACCAGTCATGGGCAGTTAAATCTAATGATGCTTTGATTTCCCACAAGGCCTCTTGAGGAAACTCGGTTAGCCATCCAAAGGCTGTTTATGGAATTATAGTTCTGTCCATCGCTTGCTGTCAAATCCAAGGTGTGGGTTTTGTTAAAATAAGGGCTTTAAAAACTCTTGATGTCCACGGTTTGTTTTTATCGTATAAATCCATTAAAGGTAAAGGCAAATGTTTCCCTCGCACACACGTGCTAGTCGTTCCTGACTCTAGGGGGCAATGCTCGTCTTCATTTCAAAGCCGAAGAGCCAGCGCTGTCCGAAGACGTCTCCGTGGTCATGTGGCCAGCATGACTAAACAGCAAAGGCGCACAAGATGCTGTTACCTTCCCACCAAAGTTGGTCCCTATTTTTCTACTTGCATGTTTTAATGTGGTTTCGAACTGCTACGTTGGCAGAAGCTGAGACAAGAAGTAATGGAGCTCACTCCGTTATGCAGTGCTAGGGATTCGAACCCCCAAACTACCAACCTTCTGATTGACAAGCTCAGCGTCTTAGCCACTGAGCCACTACATAGCAATAGCAATAGCAGTTAGACTTATATACCGCTTCATAGGGCTTTCAGCCCTCTCTAAGCGGTTTACAGAGTCAGCATATTGCCCCCAACAACAATCCGGGTCCTCATTTTACCCACCTCGGAAGGATGGAAGGCTGAGTCAACCCTGAGCCGGTGAGATTTGAACAGCCGAACTGCAGAACTGCAGTCAGCTGAAGTAGCCTGCAGTGCTGCATTTAACCATCCCTCCATTAGCTAGTCTAAATTTTGATTTAAATACTATTTACCTTTGAAAGTGGTCGAGAGCGAAGCTGTTACAAAACCACCTCTCTTTTTATATTGATACTTCAATGCAAGTTGATATATAAAGATGAGACGGAGGTTTCTTTCAGTGAAATAATTTGCGCTTCGTTTTGTCTGATACCGCTCTGCAAATTTCTTCCCCGCGTAATTATCTCCACGTTGTCATTTTTATGTATAATTCTCCTCTCTTCCTTTCCTTTTAAAGCAAACAAACAACTAGAAATTACTGGATTTCCCTATTGTAGGGTAGGGTTCAAAGGGAAACATAAAATTAAGATTCTCTCGTCTGATTTGTTGTGGATTTGGCAGATGCCCAAGAAACACTGTTCTAATGCTCTCCTCTGCTTTAATTTGGGGGCTGTGTGTGTCTGTGTTTGTGTGTGTGTGTGTGTGTCAGGATTTTTAGTAAAGCTTTTACACCTCCGTGCTTGGATTTTTAGCATCCGTCCTTATTTTGGTCATTTACGTTTGATGCCTTGCTAATTTACCCAGTAATCTTCAATATAATGTGAATAAAAAATATATATATAGGCTAATTATGAAATAGCTCTCTCCCCACCCTCCCTCCCTCGCTCTTCCAGTCTCTCTCTCTCTCTCTCTATGGATGCAGATAAAATGGCACATAAAGAACTTGCAAGGCCATTAAGATGCATTAAAAGTGCTAGAAAGGAAGATATTCCCTTCCTGTTGCCTTAAAATAAAGCAAAGTAGATGCTAAATAACCATGGGGGAAAAAAGCAGGGGGCTATTTTCATGTTGCCGCAACAGAAAAACTAATTTTCTGTTTCCAAGATGCCCAAACAAATTAGCATAATATTCGATATCTACTACCTTTTAGGTCGACTAGATGTACATCTTGAACTGAGGTGGCGCAGTGGTTAAATGCAGCACTGCAGGCTACTTCAGCTGACTGCAGTTCTGCAGTTCGGCTGTTCAAATCTCACCGGCTCAAGGTTGACTCAGCCTTCCATCCTTCCGAGGTGGGTGAAATAAGGACCCAGACTGTGGGGGCGATATGCTGACTCTGTAAACCGCTTAGAGAGGGCTGAAAGCCCTATGAAGCGGTATATCAGTCTAACTGCTATTGCTAACTGGTTTTTGGACTCTTAAACAGGAATTCAATCTGTCTGCCACAGAATCAAACTCCCAATAGAAGATCTGTAGCTCCGAACTGAATAGTGGATTCCGTTTTGGTCTCTGAGCTTGGTTGTTTTCTTGCAGACATTTCATGACCCAACTAGATAACATCATCAGTGCACTGTGAGAGTTGGGAGGGACCTTGGAGATGTTCTAACTGGCTTCTGGTTAGTGGAGGAACCAGCTCCTATCAAATTTTGGAAAAAGTCTCTGTGGCATCCCTCTGACCTTGATCCTGTGGCCATAAAAAAGTTGGTCTATTCCTGAAATGAGGGGACTGTTGTGTATAACACAAGGCACAAGGTCACGCCACTTAAATTATGGAGGTAGGAGCATTGGAAGAAGGACCTCTGAAGAAGACCGTAATTGTGAGCCTTTTCATCAGATGCTGCAATCCTCGTGACTGATCTCCATCCCTAGATCAGAACTTCTGAGAATTGCAGCTGTGAAAGTCTAGGAGAATGTAGATGATCTTCTTCTTCTTCTTCTTCTTCTTCTTCTTCTTCTTCTTCTTCTTCTTCTTCTTCTTCTTCTTCTCCTTCTCCTTCTCCTCCTCCTCCTCCTCCTTCTCCTCCTCCTTCTCCTTCTCCTCCTTCCCTCCCTTCCTCCCTCCCTCCCTCCCTCTCTTTCATCATGTTAGTCTTGCTCTATCAGATTCTGGTTCCTGTTGCATCAACTGGACTTTTTCTAAGCTTGGAAACTAAGTGGGATTGAGACCACCAGGGAGTGATGATTATGATAATTATGATGATGATGTTACCCATTTATTTGTGTCCAATTCTGGGTGATTCAATGGCTCAGGTTTTGCCAGATCTTCTGATCTTGTACTACTTCTTTGAATTGTTCTCTGGCTGGTGTCAGCTTTGGTGGTGCTCCAGGGAATATCTGGAATAAACCTAGGATGAAGAAGTTCAAAATCTTCTTAGAAGGCAATGGGGATGCACGTTTCCCTTCCTACAGAGAAAGCCCCACAGCTTTGTCCATGTTCAGGAGCTGAGCTGAACTTCAAGACTGTGAGTTGTTCTATTCTCTGGCTGGTGTCAGCTTTGATGGAGCTCCAGGGAATAGCTGGAATAAACATAGGATGAGTAAGTTCAAAATCTTCTTAGAAGGCAATGTGATGCACGTTGGTCCTCCTACTAAGAAAATCCCACAGGTTTGTCCACGTTCAGCTGAACTACCACACTTTGAGTTGTTCTATGGTCTTGCGTTGTGGCCCACCAGCAGAGCTGGCAGCAGATTCGGACAGTGAGGAGGAACATGGGCCAGTCCTGGAGTCTGGGGAAGGCTCTGATGAGTGCTCTGTGTCGGAGACAGAGAGGGGGCCAGGGCCGTATGCCAGTTATCAGCTGCCTTCAGAGTCAGACATCAGTGAGGCAGACGAATATCTGGAGCCCGTTCCCAGTGTGCGCATGCACAGAGCTGCCAGACGAATGGAACAGCTAAGGAACAGGGGTCGACTTGGGAGTAAGGCCACAGGTGGACGATGAATGCTCCCTCCCAGTGGAAATAAAAGAGGAGTGAAAGGAGAGTGGAGTTTGCAGGAGACAATCAGTTTGCTTAATTGGTTCGTGACTCTTCAAGACTCTTTGCCAAGTTTTGCAGATGCCGGCCTGGCAGCTCTCCAAGCCAGATAAGGTCTGTGACCATAAATCCTCCTTTGAAAGACTTTGCTAGATGTGAATGAGCAGAATTCACAGGAAATTAATAAAAGGGTTTTTTGTCGGGACAAGGAGCTTGCTTCATGCTCCCAGGAAGACCCAGTCAGAACATCTTGCTGGTGTCCGCTTTGATGGAGCTCCAGGGAATACCTCCAATAAACCTAGGATGAGGAAGTTCACAATCTTCTTAGAAGACAACATGATACACGTTGGTTCTTCTACAAAGAAAGCCCCACAAGTTGTCCACCTTCAGAAGCTGAGCTGAAAGTCAAGAAGCCTTCACTTCCCTTAATCATTTTTTTCCTTTGCAAAAGAGTGAAAAGCAGCCAGTTAGTTACTTAAATTAAACTATGGCCTCTGCCCTTCTAATGCTTTCGCTGTGACCTACTTCTGTCCGGCTTCACCCTCCTTTCCCTACAATTAAAGGGCTTTCTCCATTTATTATTCCCTCAAGGGGATTCCAGGCGGAAATTTAATAAATTGCTCCCGAGGCCTAAGCCTCCCATTTGTCTCCAGTCGAGCCACGTGGAATTAAAAAGGACTGCTCCATCCATAGGAGAAAAAATAAATAAATAAATAACCTGTGACGGACGGCTAGCGACCAGACAGAAGATGTTTATGCACATGCGTAAGAGGGTTGACTTCAAACGCATTCATACATGAGTTCTGTTGTTCCCAGAAGCAGCATTTGCAAAATGAGGACGGCTATCTAGGTTTGTGACCTATTTCTCTGGAAGGACAGTGCACTGCAAAGAATGAGAAGTTTCTGTTTTCTTCACCCTATTTCCTAGATCTAGGAATTTATGGAGGGTTTAACCCTAAAAGGGGAAAGAAAGGGTATCCTATTTACACAAATCTCTTCCCCGTTTTCATTGAGCTCCCATATCCTTCAAGTCAAGGGGGGGAAAGCTGCCCTTTCAGCAGGCATCAAATTCAAAACAAAAAATTTAAAAAAATGGAGGAGAAAAGTTAATCCTTCTATAGCAATAGCAGTTAGACTTATATACCGCTTCATAGGGCTTTCAGCCCTCTCCAAGCGGTTTACAGAGTCAGCATATTGCCCCCAACAACAATCCGGGTCCTCATTTTACCCACCTCGGAAGGATGGAAGGCTGAGTCAACCTTGAGCCGGTGAGATTTGAACAGCCAAACTGCATTCAGCTGAAGTAGCCTGCAGTGCTGCATTTAACCACTGCGCCACCTCGGCTCCCTTCTCTACCGGTAGGTTGGATTAACCACCATAGAGGCCTCAGATCAAGCATCAGGCCTCGGCACTCATCCGGAGAAAACCTGTAATGACTTTTCCTTCTTCTGTTTGTTTTTCTCCATTTCCCCACTCCAGAAAATCTTGTTTCCAAGAATTTTAGCAGGGTGATGATCGCATAAGAAACCCAGGACGAAGAAATATGCTTAAAATGGTATTGATGATCATCTTTATGTGCTCTCCAACAGTGCCTGTTTTTTTCCTATGTGTAAGTTTCATTATGCCCCCCTATTAGTGGTGGGATTCAAAAAAATTTACTACCGGTTTTGTGGGCATGGCTTGATGGGCGTGGCAGGGGAAGGATACTGTAAAATCTCCATTCCCTCCCCACTCCAGGGGAAGGATACTGTAAAATCCCCATTCCCTCCATGCTCCAGGGGAAGGATACTGCAAAATCCCCATTTCCCCCCAATCAGCTGGGACTCGGGAGGCAGAGAATAGATGGGGGCAGGGCCAGTCACACGTGGTATTTACCTGTTCTCCGAACTATTCAAAATTTCCGCTATCGGTTCCCCAGAACTGGTCAGAACCTGCTGAATACCAACCTCTCCCCCCTGTTGAAAACATTGTTCACTGGTTTGGATTTAAACAGTATTAATTTGGTCGGGTCTCTCTATCTTTATTACTATAAGATGCATTGAATGTTGAGAATACCTGGCGAGGTATGGTACAAAATTCAATCCCACTGTCTTCTAGCACTGGTGATATTACCTAGCTGGGTAATAAAATGTCCGCAGAACAAGAACCAAGCTCAGAGAGCATCAAGGGCCTCACAATTCAACCATGAACTGCAAAAGAAGGGAGGGGAAGGGTAGATTGGGTAGGGTAGGGTAGGGTAGGGTAGGGTAGGGTAGAGTAGAGTAGAGTAGAGTAGAGTAGAGTAGAGTAGAGTAGAGTAGAGTAGAGTAGAGTAGGATAGAATAACAAACCCCACTCCCTTCTAGCACTAATAATAGCAATAGCAATAGCAGTAGACTTATATACCGCTTCATAGACCTTTCAGGCCTCTCTAAGCGGTTTACAGAGAGTCAGCATATTGCCCCCAACAATCTGGGTCCTCATTTTACCCACCTCGGAAGGATGGAAGGCTGAGTCAACCCTGAGCCGGTGAGATTTGAACCGCTGAACTGCTGATCTAGCAGTAGCCTGCAGTGCTGCATTTAACCACTGTGCCACCTTGGCTCAGTGCAACCTAACTGAGTATTGAAATGTTTGCAAGAAAACATCTAAGCTCAGAGAGCACCAAGGACCCCCAGTTCAACTCCAAACTATAGATATTCTCTTCTAAATTTAAGAATCAATCAATAAAAATAAGCCACATAATATTGCAAAACACTACAGGCAGAATATACCACATAATGAAGGACTAAAAAGAATGATACCAAACATCGCATCACAAGGATGCTGCTTGGAAAAAATAAAAATAAAAAGAATGGGGTAACTAATAATTTTGTTAAACTTCTAGCTCTAATTTAAAAGCCGTGTAGAATGCTGAGTGCCTTTCAGATACCTGGAAGCTAGTTAGTTGCAACAACTGGTAACTGGGCCTCATCTTGAAAAGCTTAAGAGGATCAGGATTGGCTGGGAATCCACCTGGAGATCACTTGGATGAGACAAGAAATCGCAAAGGAAGGCAGTGTTGAATTATTTCCACGTGATTGCCAAGAAAACTACATGATTTTATGGACTAGTAGTTTCTCAGTCTTTTAAATAGCAGCCAAGTGACGTATTCCTTGTAATATCAGTCATACTACTTGATGCTAGATATTCAATATGCCCATAATTCACGTGCTGCTGTATTTGAACTAAGCGTCTGGGTGTGTAATGGCTATGAATGCTAGTTTCAAAATTGCATATCAAATCTCAATTCAGCAATAAATTCACTTAGGGCAGTAAGCCTAAGCATGATTCGTTTGGAACATACGTATGGAAATACTTGGCATTACTATGGGGTAAAGGTGCTTAGAATTGGCCTTCCTTCCTTCCTCGCCCAGTGGTTAGAGTGCAGTACTGCAGGCTACTTCTGCTGACTACTGGCTAACTGCAATTTGGCAGTTCAATTCTGACCAGTTTAAGGTTGACTCAGCCTTTCATCCATCGAGGTGGATAAAATGAGGACCCAGATTGTTGGGGGCAATAAGCTGACTCTGTAAAACATTTAGAGAGGGCTGTTAAGCACTGTAAAGTGGTATATAAGTTTAAGAGCTATTGCTATTCCTTCCTTCCTTCCTTCCCTCTCCTCCTCCTTCCTCTTCCCCTCCCCCTTTCCCTCCTGTATGTTTTTTTTAAGCTGCCACCACCAATTCACACGTTCACAGTGCCAAATCAGCGCAAGAGCAAGCATGGGAATCAATGCCTCTTTCAAGACAGAAATAGTGAACACAGCAAACCACTTTTTTTTTGCTTACCCAACTTTTGACCCACCTAACTCCGTGTTCCCCGATGTTTTAAACGTAAGTTCTGCCATTCTTAATCACCTTGAAGGGTGTCAGATTCGGCAAACTGAGCTCCTCCAGTCTTGTTAAGGAAGCCCGGTTGATGTAACTCAGATTTCAGACTGGAACCGGGATCAGATCTAGCTAGAAATGTCCAGGATCCAAGCAAGGATCTTCTTATTTAGCAATAGCAATAGCAGTTAGACTTATATACCGCTTCATAGGGCTTTCAGCCCTCTCTAAGCGGTTTACAGAGTCAGCATATTGCCCGCACAGTCTGGGTCTTCATTTCACCCACCTCGGAAGGATGGAAGGCTGAGTCAGCCCTGAGCCGGTGAGATTAGAACCGCTGAACTGCAGATAACAGTCAGCTGAAGTGGCCTGCAGTACTGCACCCTAACCACTGCACCACCATAAAAAGAAAGTCCTAAACTTCCAAAAGGCCCCACCTTAATAAACTTGCTAATAAAAGGAGATATTATGCCTGTCCCAATTCAGTTCTCAAGATTCTGCGTTTGAAAATCCTAACTCTTGGCGTCAGCGCCCGTTAAAGAAATATCACGTGTGAGCATTCCTTCCTTGATTAGAGTCTAAAGGTGCAGGTAGTCCTCAACCTACACTTGAGCCCAAAATCGATGTTGCTAAGCGAGACCGTTGTTAATGGGAATTTTGTCCCATTTTACGACTTTTCTTGCCACCTTTGTTAAAGGAATCGCTGCAGTCACGAAGTTGGTAACCGGGTCTTTAGGTGAAATCTGGCTTCCCCATTGACTTTGCTTGTCAGAAGGTTCGTGAAGGAGGATCACAACACACACACGCGCGCACGCGCGCACAAACACACACACACACACACGGGACACTGCAACCATCGTAAATATGAACCGGTTGTCAAACATCTGAATCTAAATATCACACGACCATGGGGAGGCTGAAATGGTCGTAAGAGCGAAAAGTAGCCACGAGTCACTTTTTTTCTGTGCTGTTGTTAACTCTGAACGGTCACTAAGTGGACTGTTGTAAGTTGAGGACTATCTGCAGTAACACTGTCTATTCTCTGCAAGGTTGTGTTATCTTGTGAGACTGAAAACATTTCTCTCTCCTCCTCCCCTTTTATTCCCTAGAAAAACTAGGGAGGGTACTTTCTGGAATGCTTCCCCACACTCTCTAAGGGGTGGGATATTTTTTGCATTCCAGGTGTCCAGTCTGAGACTCTTCCTTCCATTAGAATCTATATGTATAAAAATGCCTGTGTGTGTGTGTGTGTGTGTGTGTGTGTATGTGTGTATTCCAGCAGAACTCTAGAACACCTCGAGCAATTTCAACCAAACTTGGTACACAGATGACTTACTCTCTGGAAACAAATACTGTGGGGGTAAGACACCCCTCTCGGTGTATGTCCATTTGTGTGTGTCCGTGTCTGTGTGTTCCAGTATAACTCTAGAACGCCTGGGCCACTGAAATGAAAAGGACTGAATTATATCCATAGTATCAAGTACTTTTGACAGTGATAGTGTGCATTGTGGATTCAAGTTCTGATAAGATACAGCCTGTTGTGCCTTAAAATGGCTTCTACTGTACAGCACAGTGGAGTTGCCATGGTAATGGCTTTGCAATACTCCACAAGGGGGCTCCCTCTAATAAGAGGATTGGGATAAACACACACCCCAGCTACGCCGGGTTATCAACTAGTAATAGATAAAAGGAGAGAGAGAGAGCTGAGTTGCTTTACGTTGCTAAAGCCTGTTTCAGTTCATCACCCGACTTTTTCTCTAGTCCAAATAGCATCACAAAATAATGGCAAGGTAGATAAAGTTTCAAGCTTTGCTTCCATCCGGCCCTCATTTTAACTAACCAACCGTGGGTTGTTTTTTTTATTTTTATGGATTCGCTCCTTGATTGCATTTATTACATGTATGTTTTCCCGGGTCATTAATTTGATTTCCGAACCACTTTGCGGCCTTTTAAGAACGGGGTGAAAAGAAATAGAAAATGTGTAACTAGGCTATTCTTGCAAAGAGCTTAACGTTCACGTCTCTCCGTTCCCCTACTGCAAGGAACTATTTATCCCCTTTCATGTAAAAATAAAGGAAAAGTACATTTAAATGAATCTGACAAAGGGTCGAAGGCAGGCGCGAATCTGAAAGGGGGTTGTGTAAGGCATTTCCTGCAGTGTGCTGTGTAAGGAATCAAACTGGTAGGGCAGGAACCAGCAGCTCTCAGAGTACAGGCACCCCGTTACATCAACACGAAACTGGTCCCTCCCCAAAACAGGGAGGGAAAGAACAGGCAGTAACTCTTGACTCTTAAAGACAAGAACAGTGGTGGGATTCAGCCGGTTCGCACCTATTCAGAAGAACCGATTCTTAACTTTCTAAGCAGTTCAGAGAATTGGTTGTTGGAAGAAATCTCCTTTTGCTTTGTTTTTTCACTTTACAGGGCTAATCCTGTAAGGAAGGCAGGGAGGAAACATTCTGGTGTTGTTTCTAGCCTCATCTTTACTTCCTTGCTTACAGAAACTGCCTTAACCCTTATGACATTGTAACAACAAGGCAAAGCGCCCATCGACCTGAGTTGAGCATGCCCACCCAGTTACGTGACCACCGAGCCCCACCTACCCAGCTGGTCATTAGAGCAGAGAACTGGTTGTTAAATTATTTCAATCCCACCACTGACTGGAACAGGCCTACCTTCAAGAGCTTAAACTAATGAATCATGGTTATCCTTAGCCATTCAGTCATGTCTGACCTTCGCCCCCTCTCTGTGTCCCTCTGTTCTCGGACCGCCTCCCTCAGATCCACCACACAGCTATACCGGTGTCACCTCTAATACAGGTCATCCTCGACTTACGACCACAATCGAGCCCCAGATTTTTGATGCTGAGTGAAACGTTTTTTCAGCAGCCATTTGTCTGAAATGGTATAGGGTTTCCTGCCCGAGCAGTGGGTAGGACTAAGGAGCCGAGGTGACGCAGTGGTTAAGGTGCAGTACTGCAGGTCACTTCAGCTGACTGTTATCTGCAGTTCGGCGGTTCAAATCTCACCGGCTCAAGGTTGACTCAGCCTTCCATCCTTCCGAGGTGGGTGAAATGAGGACCCAGACTGTGGGGGCAATATGCTGACTCTGTAAACCGCTTAGAGAGGGCTGAAAGCCCTATGAAGCGGTATATAAGTCTAACTGCTATTGCTATTGCTAGAAGACCTCCAAGCTCCCTTCCAGCTCTGTTATTCTAGTCTATATTAAATTTATCGTGTAAACATTATAAAGACTTATAAATTGCTCTTGCTTTTTAATACACTGCAAGGGGCAAGTCTTCTGGATGTGTGCATCTTCATTATTGCAATCAAATCTCAGTCCTTGCTTAATCTGGCCTAGGAACCTTCTGTCTAGTAAGCCAAAACTTGAATAAGGTGTTAAATGTCCAGAGAGGGCAGATTTACAGCCAAACCTGAGCCGAAACTAAACGCTGACTCTTTCCCCACATTAAATGGTTGTTATCTGAGGCTGGTCCAGAGCTGTGGGACATTCCTAGGAGATATCAAATTAACAGCAACTGTTTGAGATTTGGGGGTGAGGTGGAGAAAGCAGGCTTTGGAAATCTACAGTAGACACAGCATTTGTTCGTGAATGGACTGTTTGCTAGGAAAGAGATAAATATATACTTTTGCAGGGATTGGTGGCAGCCGTAACATTTCCCTTTGCGAGCAGATTAGGAGGATAAATTCAGGCACTCAGTTACTACAGCATGGCTGTGGGAAATTTGCAGCTGTGCAATCCTAGGTTTATTTGCTTAGATATGGGGCATTGCGATCTTAAACATGGGAATCTACTTCATTTCTCGGATTTGCTTCCAAGGAAAAAGTGCCCAGGATTGGGTTTGAAAAAAATGTTAACCACTGTTTAAGATTTAAAGCCGAGCCGAGGTGGCACAGTGGGTAGAGTGCGGTACTGCAGGCCACTTCAGCTGACTGTTATCTGCAGTTCAGCGGTTCAAATCTCACCGGCTCAAGGTTGACTCAGCCTTCCATCCTTCCGAGGTGGGTGAAACGAGGACCCAGGCTGTGGGGGTGATATGCTGACTCTGTAAACCGCTTAGAGAGGGCTGAAAGCCCTATGAAGCGGTATATAAATCTAACTGCTATTGCTATTGCTATTAAAACACTTACATCTTAAAACTTTGGACTGGCAGTAAGCACAGAAAAACGAGGAGGGGGGAAGAGGAAGAAGAGGAAGGAAGGAGAAAAGAGGAAGAAAGGAGAAAAATGAGGGGGAAAAGAAAAGGAGTGGAAGTTGAAGGGGAGGAAAGAGAAGGAAAAGGAGGAGGAAGAGGAGGAGGAGGAAAAAAGAAAAAAGGAAGGAAAAGGAGGAAGGAAAAGGAGGAAGAAGAGTAGAAGTTGGAGGAAAGAGGAGGAGGAGGAGGAAAAAATAAAAGAGGAAGAAGGAAGAAAAAGGAGGAAGAAGGAAAAGGAGGAAAAGGTTGAAGGGGAGGAAAGAGGCGGAGGGGGAAAAGAAAAGAGGAAGAAGGAAGAAAAAGGAGGAAGAAGAAAAAGGAGGAAGGAGAGTGGAAGTTGAGGGGGAGGAAAGAGAAGGAAGAGAAGGAGGGGAAAAAAAGCAGAAGGAAGAAAAAGAAGGAACAAGAAAAAGGAGGAAGGAGAGTGGAAGTTGAAAGGAAGGAAAGAGGAGAAGGAATTGGGGAAGATTATTGGGGAAACTTAAGGAACATGGGATGGGATTGAAAGCAAAAGAACGTTGAAATGCCCAATTGCACGTGTTTATAATGGAACAATATTGTGTGAATCTAGAAAAAAAACCAGGGTGTGTTTCCTGCAAGTATTAGAAATATGTTTCTGTTCTTTAAAAACTCTTATTCTGCAAAAACAAATGCTAACTGCTAACATTTTAAGTGTCAGGTACATAGAGAAATTGAAGTCTCCCCTTTTTTAAGCAATAACCACCAGTAGTGGTTTGCATATTTCTGATTTTCCAGTTGAAGACTCTCAATATGGGGCACCTGGAAAGGTTGGGAATTTTAGCTCCAACACATTTAGAAACCATTCAGGTTGAGGGACCTTGGTATTGAACTGTGCTTTCCAACAATAATGTAGAATTTGCTTCTGGGTGTGATGCAAAGAACTGGCTGGCATTTAAATGGGTTGGAAACCAAAATATCTAAAAAGGCTTTCATAAATCTATGATTTCTGGAAGAACAGCTTGAAATGTTCCCTTCTGATTCCCCATCCTATCCAAAGCCAGCCTAGTATCTTAGTTAAAGCAGGAATCTTCAATAGTTATTCTGTGAAATGAAAATTTGCTTCTCTTAAATTCTTAGAGCAGGGCCCTCCAACCTTGGCAATTTTATGACTTGTGGACTTCAACTCCCAGAATTCCTCAGCCAAGCATGGCTGGAATTAAAAAGGGGGACTGTTCCTGTAATGGTACTGGTTTTAAATATGACCCAGTGAGATTTTTTTTCAGGTACATTACTGTGTAGGTAAGACTATTAAATCTGAGCGGCAGAAATCAAAAGGACCACTAGAGTGCAGCAGAGTTACGGCTGTCTTCGTCTCTGCCCCTAGTGGTGGCCTGGAGTTTTGCAGCTCGAGGTTAATCCTATTCTGGAGAAATGGCCAGTTAATTTTCAGAGAGGGAGAGGGAGAGAGAAAGAGAGAAAGAGAGAAAGAGAGAAAGAGAGAAAGAGAGAAAGAGAGAAAGAGAGAAAGAGAGAAAGAGAGAAAGAGAGAAAGAGAGAAAGAGAGAAAGAGATAGATAGATGGAGGTCCTTTTTAGCAGCTATTTTGATTGACGGTGAAACCTAAAATTACTGCCAATCTTTTGTTCTGGCTGTCTCCATTTTCAACCCACACTAGGATTTTCTAGTGCAATGCAACAATAAAGCCACCACCTAAGCTGCAAAAATCTGGATAACTGTGGGATTTTTGGTGTTTTCTGAGCTTGGTTGTTTTCTTGCAGACGTTTCATAACCCAAACTGGGTAACACCATCTGACTAGCACTGATGATGTTATCTAGTCTGGTAATGAAATGTCTGCAAGGAAAAAACCAGGCTCAGAGAGCACCAACGGCCCCTCACTTCAACCCTGAGCTACAAATATTCTCTTTTGTTGGTATCTGGATAACTACCTAGTGGCAGTTTAGAGGAATTTCCCATGATTTTTGCATTCCAGATCTGGTAGCCTGACCACCAGCCTTTCAAGGTAGGCCAGGCTAGAAAACCAAAGCTATGAAAACTAATGGTGACATTTATTGTAAGGTGAAAGGAACAAAATTTTGCAAATCTTGAGTGTTTCTCCCTCCTTCCCTTTACCTTTTTGAGAACTGAGCCGAGGTGGTGCAGTGGTTAGGGTGCAGTACTGCAGGCCACTTCAGCTGACTGTTATCTGCAGTTCAGCGGTTCTAATCTCACCGGCTCAAGCGGTATATAAGTCTAACTGCTATTGCTATTGCTATTACTACAGGTTCACTCATGCATGCGCGAACCTACCACTACCTGTTCAGCCAAATCAGGCCGAACTGGGAGCAACCCACCTCTGCCGAGGTGGCGCAGTGGTTAAATGCAGCACTGCAGGCTACTGCTAGATCAGCAGTTCAGCGGTTCAAATCTCACCGGCTCAGGGTTGACTCAGCCTTCCATCCTTCCGAGGTGGGTAAAATGAGGACCCAGATTGTTGGGGACAATATGCTGACTCTCTGTAAACCACTTAGAGAGGGCTGAAAGCCCTATGAAGCGGTATATAAGTCTACTGCTATTGCTATTGCCACAGATCCAGGGATCTCAACCACCAACGCCTGCACAATGACTGCACAATGACTGTGGGATTCATTTACCTACCGATTTGTAAACATGAGCATGCACACGTGGACCGCCTCCTGCGCATGCACAGTGCTCCCACTTTACGTCGGAGCGGGTGGGCAGAGCCTCCTGCAGCCGCCGCTACCGGTTCGCCCAAACCGGAGCGAACCGGCTGAATACAACTTCTGAACTGCACGCAAATAGCGCGTGGCGTGCATATCGTCCGCCTGTGATCGTCCTAATCTGTGTTAACTGATTTGCTTGATGAGACAAGCCCACAGCAATCATTACAAGAGATTAATAAGCAGGAAACATGGTAGTTACAAGCTCTAACGGCAAGCCGAGAAATGTGTATGAGGTCATCTCCACAGTGAAAAGATTCAGAAATAGGACTGCAGGGGAAAACGTATAAATGTCACTGCAGCGCCCTGCGATGAGCATCGCATGCGTGTGAGAGAGAGTGCAAACCCTTAGTAAGGATGGTTTCCTTGGCTGCTGTGGCAAGGGGAGACATTAAAGGGCCGCGGTAGGTAGATAAAGTTTTTAGATTTTAAGAGGGAATGTTGTCACCGGCATTTAGACGTATATTTTTTTTTCTCTCAGCCAGCTTGGATGAATGAGGCTGAGTTGTCTTGGTATTAATGGTGGTTATTCTTGGAACGCAGATCTGCTCAAAATGCCATCTGTGGTTATGTTGGGAAATCAATAATGGGAGAGGAGGAGAACATTTAAGTCTGCTGTTGCTCCTGAAGTAGGACTCCCAGCAGCCTGGCTGATGGCTTTTAATAACAGAATAGCGGCGTTGGAAGCGACCTTGGAGGCCTTCTAGTCCATCCCCCTGCCCAAGCAAGAGACTGGATACCATTTCAGATAAGTGGTTGTCCAGTCTCTTCTTAAAAATCCCCGGTGATGGAGCACCCACAACTTCTGGAGGCAAGTCATCCCACTGATTAATAGTTTTAACGGTCAGGAAATTCGTCCTTAGCTCCATATTGGTCTCTCCTTGATTAGTTTCCATCCGTTGCGTCTTATCTTGCCTTCAGGTGCTTTGGAGAATGCCTTGGCTCCCTCTTCTTTGTGAGATAGTGGAACACTGCTATCATGTCACCCCTAATCCTAGTTTTCATTAAACTAGACATACCCAGTTCCTGCAACCGTTCTTCATAGGTTTTAGCCTCCAGTCCCCTAATCATCTTGGATGTGCTTATCAGCCCTCTCAACATCTTTGTTACGTTGTGGCAGCCAAAACCGGATCCAATATGCCAAGTGTGGTCTTACCAAGGCATTATAAAATGGTTTTAATTCTGCAACATGTGGTGATCAACTGTTCCCTTCCTTCCTGCACCAGGAATATGTCTTCTCACCTGCACACTGACATAATATCCCATAATGCGAAGGAAGGAGGGAAGGAAGGAGAGAAGGAGAGAAGAAAGGAGGGAAGGAAGGAGGGAATGTAGGAGAGAAGGTAGGAGGAAAGGAAGGGGGAAAGGAAGGAGAGGAGGAGAGAAGAAAGGAGGGAAGGAAGGAGGGAAGGAGGAGGGAATGAGAGAAGGAGAGAAGAAAGGGGGAGGGAAGGGGGAAGGCGGGAGGAAAGGAAGGAGGGGAGGAAGGAGAGTAGGAGAGAAGAAAGGAGGGAAGGAAGGAAGGAAGAAGTAGGAATGTTGTAAGATAAGATGGAGTTATGGGATGATAAGAAAGCAATTTCAAGTATATTGTCAACTGTAGGGGAAAAAATTGTTATAAATACATATTATTAATAACAGTTATGAGATCATATAATTGTGAATGTATATATGAAATTAATAAAATTTATTAAAAAAAATATATCCCATAATGCACCCGTTCGCCAATACAGGTAGGTTAGATTTAGGGTTTAGTGGAGATTGAAAAATGTTAGCAACGGGTTCTCTGTCCGGTTCCTAGGTGCGCATGGCCATGGGGGCATGGCCTAGTCAGTTTCCTGCACCAAAGTGGCAGGTCGGGCATTTTTGCCCTCTCTAGGCTCTGGAGGCTTTCTTTCAGCCTCTAGGAAGGTGAAAATGGTCTCTCCCGGACTCTGGAGGTCGGAAACGGACCTGTTTCTGAACTTCTGGTACTTTTGGTGACCATCCGAGAGCCTCTGCATGGACCCTGCCCTTACCTGGCATGATGAATGGCCTGCAGGGTGGGGTGGGTGGGGTCAGCAGTCCTTGTAACTACCGGTTCAGCGAGCCAGATTAAAATTAACATCCAGTTCACCCAAACCAGTCCAAACCGGCTGAATCCTACCCTGATTTTACTTCCCATTTGAAGTTACATCAACATGTAAAAACCTGGCCGGCTCCCAGACTCCTGGGAGGGGCAGGGTGGGGTGCGCGGGGTCAGCCAGTCCTTGTAACTACCGGTTTGGTGAACCAGATTAAAATTAACATCCAGTTCACCCGAACCGGTTCGAACCGACTGAATCCCACCCTGGTTTTAGTGACCATTTGAAGTTACAACAACACGTAAAAACCTCACAATTGTTTTTCACCCTTACAACCATTCAGGTATTTCCATGGTCATGTGATCCAAATTCAGAAGCTTGGCATTTGATTCGTATTTATGAAGGTTGCCATATTCCCCTGCCCCCCCGGGGTCACGTGATCTCCTTTTGCGACCTTCTGACAAGCAAAGTTAAAGGGGAAGCCAGATTCACCGAGCAGCCTAGTTACTCACTTAAGAACAGTGCCAAGAAAGCTTGATCGGACTCACTTCACAGTTGCCTTGCAGAGCAACATAAATTGTGGTCGTAAGGCGAGGACTATCGCATCTGTATGCTAATAGCCTCCTGTGGACTTGAATGCATGATATTTATCTATGCTTCCTTGGTATGAATGACGGAAACAGATTCCCTCCATTCTGTGTCATTCCTTGCATTCTGCTCTATTCTTCTTTCATCCATTTCATTTTCTTTTCTTGAAAACTGCACCCACATACAAAAAAAAAGAAAAGAAAGAAGGAAAAGAAGGAAGGAAAGGAAAGGAAAGAAGGAAAGGAAGGAAGGAAAGAAAGAAAGAAAGAAAGAAAGAAAGAAAGAAAGAAAGAGAAAGAAAGAAAGAAAGAAAGAAAGAAAGAAAGAAAGAAAGGCAAAGAAAGAAAGAAAAAATCTCAAGACAGCCGAGCTATATTTTATCTCGGAAGATTTGTTTTTCAAAAGTTCCCATCCTCCGACGATACATTTTAAATGCAACTTGGTATGTTGTTTTGAGCTGGCAATTATGTCAGAACATTCAGGAAGTGTGAAGGTTGTGGATAATTAAATTCTGATCTGCCAGTGCGGGATCTGTCAATCCAAATGGAATTCTTCGAGCGGAAGTACGTTTAGCTCCCTCTATATTGATTCTCCAACTTAGATCCTTGTGTGAAGACTTCCAGGTTCGGGGGAGGTGGTTCTATTTCCTCACTGGGATCCATCCAGGCTTCCCATGTGACTGAATTATGCCAATTTGCTAAAATACCATGAATCATTAAAAGGACATTCCACCTTGAGCAGGGGGTTGGACTAGAAGACCTCCAAGGTCCCGTCCAACTCTGTTATTTCTCTCTCGGCATATAAATTCATTAAATTTACAATCAATCAATCTCTCTCTCTCTCTCTCTCTCTCTCTCTCTCTCTCTCTCTCTCTCTCTTCCCCTTCTTTGACAACTATATGTACATGTTTGACAAACAAATAAACAAATCATACAAAAAAAGAGCACCTTTTTATCTTCTAGTTCAACCATGAATACATTTTTCTGCCTCTTGAATACTTTGCCTTGTTTTTATTATATTGCTTTGTGGTGGTAAGTCCTAGTGTAATGAAGCAAAGTTCATTTGCTCACACAAAGGCAAGGATTTAGGGGTGCTCATAAGCCTTGTCCCCAACGTTCCGTTAATCATCAAATATACTCGTTTCGTAACTTAAGGGCTAAGATGCCAAACGAGACTCGGCTTAAGTTACTATACCAATGGGCTTCTGTGATAAGATAAGCCCATTTCTGCTTCTAGAGTCAAAGGTGAAGCAATCTTCATCAGACAAGGTGAATCTTTTTGCTATTTGTATATTAGCCATTGGAGTCCCAGTTTGGTATTGTTGGAAGAAGCGTCCATCTTGGTTCAGTTCCAGGTGAGACACTGGAAACATGGAGACTGCTTGGAAAGATGGTTTAATGGTAGACAAGATCACATGGTTTGAAGTCCTGAGCAAAAAGGGAAGAGATGCTGAGAGTACCTGGGCTTTATGCCCTCTCTGGGATTTGAGTTTGAGCTTGTATTCTGATTGGTTTCAGACTCCCATGGGACCATGCGGGGGTAAACCTTGTAGGTTGTCTGTGTCCTAGGCTTGGTTGACTCTTGCTGGGTGATGATATAATGAAATAGATTTGGGATTCCTATTAAGGCTCTGCCTGAAGGAGGTAGATCTGTGTTATGTAGAATAGACTGAATTCTGGCCCATTGACAAAGGTAGAGTGGGAGGCTGAGTTTCTGACTCCCTTTTACGGGAAATATTCTGCCGTTCTAATACCTTCTAAAATATCTCATTTTCCCAGGAGAGGGGTGGGTGCGAACTTCCTACAGTATAATGGTTAAAAGCATCCAGCTAAAAAGCAAGAGACTGGGAGTTCTAGTGCTGCGTTAGGTTGAAAGCCAGCTGAGTGATTTTGGACTGGTCCTTCTCTTTCGGGCCTCAGAAACCATCCCAAAAATCAAGCCAAGAAATCTGCACTGAATTGTCCAGGCAGTTTGTCAGGTATCAAAACTGACTGAAATCCACAATAAATATTACTTGTATTACCCACTAGCTGGATACCCATGCTTCGTGTGTGATCGGGCTATGGAAGAGAAATTCAGTTCACAATCCGTTGGCTCAGTGGTGGTTGGTGACTAAAACACGTAAGGGAATATTGCTCCCACCTCCTTGAGTCCGTCAGCAGTACCATAGGTGGAAGGCGTAGACATTTAGGTGAAGTACCAAAGTTTAGTACTGTAAGGAGCCTCAGACAGCTCCTGAGTGAAGGAGTGGAATATCTCCCAGTTTGAACTGAGGTAACGGAATGTGAGGCAACTGGCAGTTGGAACAGAGTTCTTTTCAGGTGGGGAGTGTGAGTAGAACTCCTTAGCATCAGAGCGTGTTAATTGCTGTATAAGAAATACTAATGATCTGATGGTCATTTCGAAAATCCTTTCTTAGCAAGCACCTAGAAGCCAAGAGGAACATTCGTGCCAAATTTCAAGTTTGTAGGCTTTACGGTTCTGAAGATTTCCTGATGAGTGAGTGGTATTTGCCATATAAGAACTCGTGGATTATAACATGTTTGCTATGGCAACAGTAAAGGCTCCGATTGGGTCCAGTACAATTGAGGCAATATTGAATTCCTAACTCCCTGAGAAAGGTCTTGGTTTAACCCAATAGCCTCAACACCTTTGGAAATGGTACCCTTGTAACAGAGGGGGGTTCCTACCAGTTCGCACCTATTCGGTAGAACCGATTCGTCAAATCTACTGAACCGGTTAGAAGAGTTTTCATCAGTGGACCCGGAAAGCAGGCCCACACCTACAGAAGAGGTTTCAAAAAATGTTGAAACCCACCACTGGCAAGGATCTTGTAACTTGACAGCTTTAAGACTTGCATGCTTCAATGCCAGAGTTTCTGAATAGCTACTTGGACCGACCTAAGTACTAATTCATATTTCATATCCGGTCACATGGGTGGCAAGCCACTCCCACAAAGGAGGCCACACCCACAGAGTAGGTTCCAACAATTTTGAAACCCACCCCTGCCTTGTAAATATTTCGCTTATTTCATTATTCTTGCTCATCCTTTCCCATCTCTTCCCATGGCTGTTCCTCATTTTATCAAAATCCACATTGCACACAAAGCAGCAACTAACCCATCTTTGGGGCTTGAACTATTTCACCGAACCGCTGATGGGTTGATTGATGATGCTGTATGAGAAAATAACTTATACAGGGGTGGTAATGACGGCCAACAAAACTATAACACAGGATGTTGTTGTTTTTTTTAAAAAAAGAGAGAACGGGTGTTTTAGATAGAAGAACAACACGTAGAACAAAAAATGCAACTGAGAATCTCTTAATAGTATCAAAGCTTCATTGTTGCATGAATTTATCAAGTATTTCAGCTAATCTAACCAATTATGTCAGATATAAAAATTCTCCACGTCTGTTCGTACAAGGAAGTGCATATGGTAGTGTGTAAAAGCACGTTAATTTCTTTTTTTCCCCCATTCTATGAGCTGAGGCTAAAGGGCTTTTAATTTAATTGGTTGATTGATTGGAGGTTATAGCCATAGTTTTCCAATGGTCTTAAAGGCACTTCGAGTTTATTTATTTTTTAACTTTGCTGCTTTAATTTGATTTGCTGTTTCAGGTACATAATTCCGGATTTCAGCATCCTAGGGACACCGGGTCAAACAAGGGTGAAACAAATTTCAGTGAAACAAAAGGCTAAAAGACTAGATTGAAACAATCGGAATATTCAGCAAGGTTTTTAACTCCGTTTTAAAAAAAAATAGTGTTACTTTCAGCCTACGTTTTGAAATTATGTAATGTTCCCTTGCAACTCTATAACCATGTAATCTTACGGAGATAAATTTGCTCGGATGGTGAAATGAAATATTGGCGGAGAATTACAGTTTACTTGAAATTGTTCTATTCATTCGACAGCGTTAAAAGAACTATAACTGTCTGGAAGGTGGCTAGCTTTTTAAACCCCCCCCCCAAAAAAAAGAGAAGGGGAAAAATATATTTTTTCTTAAAAGTTTTCAGCTAATCTCGTATGTGTCTGATGAAAAGTGGGGTGTAAACATTTGTATAGTTATTTTGATTAAGAGGGTTGAGAAAATATCCATCTATCCATCTATCCATCTATCCATCTATCCATCTATCCATCTATCCATCTATCCATCTATCCATCTATCCATCTATCCATCTATCCATCTATCCATCTATCCATCTATCCATCTATCCATCTATCCATCTATCCATCTATCTATCTATCTATCTATCTATCTATCTATCTATCTATCTATCTTTAAAGGGCAGTTTGCTGAATTTATGCGAAGGAAAGAACCGTCTGCTTAAAATAATGATCCGTCTCAATAGAGCTTTGTTTATTATAATGATTCGCATAGTATTGCTGGTCCTTTGTGATTCCTTGGTATATGCAGTACAGAATCGGCATTTAAGTCCCAAGGAAGGTAAAGATTTCCCTCGCACATATGTGCTAGTCGTTCCCGATTCTAGGAGGGACGCAGTGGCTCAGCAACTAAGATGCCAAGCTTGTTGATCAGAAGTTCACAGTTCAGCGGTTCGAATCCCTAGCGCCCCGTAACGGAGTGAGCCGCCCGTTACTTGTCCCAGCTTCTGCCAACCTAGCAGTTTGAAAGCATGTAAAAAATGCAAGTAGAAAATTAGGAACCACCTTTGGCGGGAAGGGAACAGTGTTCCGTGTGTCTTTGGTGTTTAGTCGTGCCAGCCACATGACCACGGAGACGTCTTCGGACAGCGCTGGCTCTTCGGCTTTGAAACGGAGACAAGCACAGCACTGAAAGAATCGGCATTAAAATCCCCTGAAAACAGAACCATAAAATTGTGGGTCTGAAAGAACTTTTAATGAGAGACGTTTTTTTAATTATTGTCGAATTAGCAAATTTCTTGTAAGAACATTACTCTCCTCATCCCAAGCAGTAAATGCTAACGTGACACCCGAGAAAAAAAAATACTTAACAGGTTTACTAGATTTTATACCCAGTGACGGCTTGAATAATATAGTTTCTGAGTTTATTATCCTTGTATAATTGAGGGTCCTGAAGAGAGGCATGCAGCATGGATAAATTCATCCCCCCACTCCCAAAAATGACCGTCATCCTTTTGATATCAATCAACCCATGACTGCTTGATAAAGACGCTTTTGATGGATGTCCTGGATTTCTAAATTTCTATGAAGTTGAGTTTTGCAAGAAACAAACACTTTGATTGTTTGTGTTGTGTGTGAGAGAGAGAGAGAGAGAGGAGGTGGGGAGGGGGGAAAGAGGGAAAGGGAGAGAGAAAGGGTGAAGAAAAAGCTTCTCTTGAGGAAGGTTTTTTTTCCCAACCTTTTAAAATTCTTCCCCTCGGAGGGTCCCTCTTGCAGAGTCTGATCCTGAGCCACTGGGTTTTCAGAGATAGAGGTGGTTCTCCTTGAAAACTCAAACTACAGATTTCAAAATTTAGGAGATTATCCTCCTCTTCCTCCTCCTCCTCCTCCCCCCCTCTCTTCCTCTTCCCCTCCCTCCCCTCTCCTTCCTCCCTCCCTCCCCCCTCCTCCTCCCATTTAACTTCCCCTAGCCATCCTCCCTTTACTTCTTTCAACTTTTCCTTCCGTTTTTCCTTCCTTCTTTCCTTCCTTTTTTCCTCCCTTCTACTTCCCCTCTCCATCTTCTCTTTCCTCCTTTCTACTTTTCCTTCCATTTACCTCCCCTTCCCTTTTCCTCTCCTTTCTTTTCCTCCTCCTCCTCCTCCCACTCTTCCTCCTTTTCCTTCTCCTTCTCCTTTCTCCCCTTCACTTCCTCTCTCCTTCCTCCCTTTCCCTTCCTCTTCTCTCCTCTCTCTTATCCTTCTTTCTGCCTCCTACTTTCTTCCTCCTTTCTTCCCTTCAACTTCCTCTTTCCTTCCTCCCTTCCCCTTCCCCTTCCCCTCATCTCCTCCCTCTCGTTCCTTCTTCCCTCCTCCTTCTTTTTCTTCTCCTTTCTCCCCTTCAACTTCCCATCTCCTTCCTCCCTTTCCTTCTTTCTCTTTCCTCTTCTCCCCTCTTCATCCCTTCTTTCCTCCTCATCTTCCTCCTGCTTCCTTCTCTTCAACTTCCCCTCCACATCCTCCCTTTCCTCCTTTCTCCTCCCTTTCCTTCCTTCTTTCCTCCTCCTCCTTTCTCCCCTTCCCCTCTCCTTCCTCCCTTTCCCTCCTCCTTCCTCTCCTCTCCTCCATTTCCTTCCTTCTTTCCTCCTCCTCCTTTCTCCCCTTCCCTCTCCTTCCTCCCTTTCCTCCTCCTTCCTCTCCTCTCCTCCTTTTCCTTCCTTCTTTCCTCCCCCTCCTTTGTCCCCTTCCCCTCTCCTTCCTCCCTTTCCTCTCCTTCCTCTCCTCTCCTCCCTTTCCTTCCTTCTTTCCTCCCCCTCCTTTCTCCCCTTCCCCTCTCCTTCCTCCCTTTCCTCCTCCTTCCTCTCCTCCCTTTCCTTCCTTCTTTCCCCCTCCTCCTTTCTCCCCTTCCCCTCTCCTCCCTCCCTTTCCTCCTTTCTCCTTCCTCTTCTCCCCTCCCTCTCGTTCCTCCTCCTCCTCCTCCCTCGAACCCAGGGACTGCCCGGCGTGCCTGGCTGCCTGTCGCGGGGGTGGGTGGGGGATGCGGGGGGGGGGCCCTCTGGGCCGTCAGGGGTTAAAATCTCGCTGCAGTGGGGAAGAGGAACTCCGCCTCCCGTCCTCAGCACCTGGCGCTCTCCCGGCAGTTGCTGAGCGGCGGAGTCCAGAGCGGGCTGGCGGAGGCGAAGAGGGGGAGAGAATGTGACAAGTGGCGGCGCTCACTGTTGCCTTGGGAGGCCTCCCGCACCTGTCTCGTGGCCAGGAGAGCTGCCGGAGCCCGCCAGGAGCCCCCTGCCTTCCCCCCCTTTGGGTCCAAGCCGGGCAGAAGAAGGAGAAGGAGGAGAAGAAGAAGGGAGGTTGCAGGGATATAGCCAGGGGAGGGGGTTGCCTTTGATCCAAACGAGAGAGAGAGAAGAAGAAGAAGAAGAAGAAAGGAAAACAGAGAAAGCCAGGAAGCAAGGAAAGAAAGAAAGAAAGAAAGAAAGAAAGAAAGAAAGAAAGAAAGAAAGAAAGAAAGAAAGAAAGAAAGAAAGAAAGAAAGAAAGAAAGAAAGAAAGAAAGAAAGGAGGGACATGACTTCTTCATTCAAGCTGGATTTTCTTCCCGAGATGATGGTCGACAGCCGCTTGCTAGTTTCAGACAGAATGTAAGTACTTTAAGCCTCCGATCTTCAGCTCACAGCTCGCTCTCACGCCCGGCCGGGCTCCTTCTCCTCTCCACTCCCCTCCATGGGGTCTTCCTCTTTTTGGGGAGTGGTCCTCCTTTCTTTCCTTTCTTTTCGGACCGCTTTCCTTGAGGGCTCCGTCAACAAAAGCCTTTTTCTTTTTTTGCTTTCCCACTCCCCCGTTCGCCCCTTCCGAGGGGCAACTAAGCGGGGGTCGCCAGCGCTGGGGCGGGGTGGGGGGGGCAGGAAGCATTCTCACCACCCCAGCCAGCCAGCCGTTCTTTTTCCTGGCCCCTTGCAAATTCTTTGCCTGGTTCTCCGAGGCGCGCGGTTGATGGGCGTGCAAGTGTGCGTGTGTGTGTTGCTGTGTTTTTGTGTGTGTGTGTGTGTGTTTGCGCGTGCATTCCCCCCTTCTTTCCCCCCATCTTCCCCCCCCCGGCTTTGACTGCCTTCTCTCTCACCCCCCCCCCCCCCAAAAAGCCGGGAACGTTTTGATGGGTAAACGTATCTCTATCAGGAACGCTGCTTCTAAAGATAGCTGTGAGGAAGGGGAGAGAAAGCGAGAGAGAAAGAAAGAGAGAGAGAGAGCGGGAGGGAGGGAGAGAAAGAGAGAGAGGGAGGGAAGGAGAGGGAGAGAAGGGGAGAGAGAGAGGGAGGAAGAGAAAAAGAGGGAGAGGGAGAGAAAGAGAGGGAGAGAATGAAAGAGAGATAGAGGGAGAGAGAGACAGGGAGAGGGACAGACAGACAGACAGACAGAGAAAGAGAGAGAGAAGTAGGGATTTATTCTACTTAAATGATGGGCAGAAGCCCATGGAGGAGGAGGAGAGAGGGGGGGAGAAAAGAAGAATTCTGCAGGGAAAAAAAACCCATGCTCTTAAAATGCACTCCAAATGTCTCTACAGATAGCATCCCTTCGGCATCCCCCCCTCCCAAAAAAATGCATTTATTTGGTTCAGAAGGGGGTGCTGTAATTAGTTCAGATTCAGGAGGGGCTGGGGGGAGAAAACCAGCAAACAGTAAATTAGTTATGGGGATCAACTGCCTGGGAACGCCAAAGGAAAAAAAAATGACCTGGTTTTTTGTGACAGTATGGAAGAGAAATGAGATCAGGCAATTTGACCCCATTCTTGAATTCTGCAGAATGTAGAGTGTTAATTATTAGGAAGGTGATTCCTG
>NW_028261389.1:7446033-7486033 GCF_051295495.1 Thamnophis sirtalis
GATACATTCTAATTGGGTCCAGAGAGATAAATGTCTACTTAGGATCGAACTCACATCTATTTATCTCTCTATATCTAATCTATATCTATCTGTCTGTCTGTCTGTCTGTCTGTCTAGGTAGGTAGGTAGGTAGGTAGGTAGGTAGGTAGGTAGGTAGGTAGATGATAGATAGATAGATAGATAGATAGATAGATAGATAGATAGATAGATAGATAGATAGATAGATAGATACTGTAGATAGATAGATAGATAGATAGATAGATAGATAGATAGATAGATAGATAGATAGATAGATAGATAGATAGATAGATAGATAGATACTGTAGATAGATAGATGATAGATAGATAGATAGATAGATAGATAGATAGATAGATAGATAGATAGATAGATAGATAGATACTGTAGATAGATAGATAGATAGATAGATAGATAGATAGATAGATAGATGATAGATAGATAGATAGATAGATAGATAGATAGATAGATAGATACTGTAGATAGATAGATAGATAGATGATAGATAGATAGATAGATAGATAGATAGATACTGTAGATAGATAGATAGATAGATAGATAGATAGATAGATAGATACTGTAGATAGATAGATAGATAGATAGATAGATAGATAGATAGATAGATAGATAGATAGATAGATAGATGATAGATAGATAGATAGATAGATAGATAGATAGATAGATAGATAGATAGATAGATAGATAGATAGATAGATAGATGATAGATAGATAAAGACAGACAGAATCCCCAGAAAGACAATCCACTGTAAAGGCCAACTCTGAATGAGAGGTTTGACCTGGACGAAGAGTCTTCTCATAGGTCCCTCTACGGCAGGGGTCTCCAACCATGACATCTTTATGACATGTGGACTTCAACTCTCAGAATTCTTCCTGAGAGACCCCTGATCTGTGGGATCCATGAGTCTTATTTTCCTGAAGCATCTCTCCCCCAACCAGTCATGGGCAGTTAAATCTAATGATGCTTTGATTTCCCACAAGGCCTCTTGAGGAAACTCGGTTAGCCATCCAAAGGCTGTTTATGGAATTATAGTTCTGTCCATCGCTTGCTGTCAAATCCAAGGTGTGGGTTTTGTTAAAATAAGGGCTTTAAAAACTCTTGATGTCCACGGTTTGTTTTTATCGTATAAATCCATTAAAGGTAAAGGCAAATGTTTCCCTCGCACACACGTGCTAGTCGTTCCTGACTCTAGGGGGCAATGCTCGTCTTCATTTCAAAGCCGAAGAGCCAGCGCTGTCCGAAGACGTCTCCGTGGTCATGTGGCCAGCATGACTAAACAGCAAAGGCGCACAAGATGCTGTTACCTTCCCACCAAAGTTGGTCCCTATTTTTCTACTTGCATGTTTTAATGTGGTTTCGAACTGCTACGTTGGCAGAAGCTGAGACAAGAAGTAATGGAGCTCACTCCGTTATGCAGTGCTAGGGATTCGAACCCCCAAACTACCAACCTTCTGATTGACAAGCTCAGCGTCTTAGCCACTGAGCCACTACATAGCAATAGCAATAGCAGTTAGACTTATATACCGCTTCATAGGGCTTTCAGCCCTCTCTAAGCGGTTTACAGAGTCAGCATATTGCCCCCAACAACAATCCGGGTCCTCATTTTACCCACCTCGGAAGGATGGAAGGCTGAGTCAACCCTGAGCCGGTGAGATTTGAACAGCCGAACTGCAGAACTGCAGTCAGCTGAAGTAGCCTGCAGTGCTGCATTTAACCATCCCTCCATTAGCTAGTCTAAATTTTGATTTAAATACTATTTACCTTTGAAAGTGGTCGAGAGCGAAGCTGTTACAAAACCACCTCTCTTTTTATATTGATACTTCAATGCAAGTTGATATATAAAGATGAGACGGAGGTTTCTTTCAGTGAAATAATTTGCGCTTCGTTTTGTCTGATACCGCTCTGCAAATTTCTTCCCCGCGTAATTATCTCCACGTTGTCATTTTTATGTATAATTCTCCTCTCTTCCTTTCCTTTTAAAGCAAACAAACAACTAGAAATTACTGGATTTCCCTATTGTAGGGTAGGGTTCAAAGGGAAACATAAAATTAAGATTCTCTCGTCTGATTTGTTGTGGATTTGGCAGATGCCCAAGAAACACTGTTCTAATGCTCTCCTCTGCTTTAATTTGGGGGCTGTGTGTGTCTGTGTTTGTGTGTGTGTGTGTGTGTCAGGATTTTTAGTAAAGCTTTTACACCTCCGTGCTTGGATTTTTAGCATCCGTCCTTATTTTGGTCATTTACGTTTGATGCCTTGCTAATTTACCCAGTAATCTTCAATATAATGTGAATAAAAAATATATATATAGGCTAATTATGAAATAGCTCTCTCCCCACCCTCCCTCCCTCGCTCTTCCAGTCTCTCTCTCTCTCTCTCTATGGATGCAGATAAAATGGCACATAAAGAACTTGCAAGGCCATTAAGATGCATTAAAAGTGCTAGAAAGGAAGATATTCCCTTCCTGTTGCCTTAAAATAAAGCAAAGTAGATGCTAAATAACCATGGGGGAAAAAAGCAGGGGGCTATTTTCATGTTGCCGCAACAGAAAAACTAATTTTCTGTTTCCAAGATGCCCAAACAAATTAGCATAATATTCGATATCTACTACCTTTTAGGTCGACTAGATGTACATCTTGAACTGAGGTGGCGCAGTGGTTAAATGCAGCACTGCAGGCTACTTCAGCTGACTGCAGTTCTGCAGTTCGGCTGTTCAAATCTCACCGGCTCAAGGTTGACTCAGCCTTCCATCCTTCCGAGGTGGGTGAAATAAGGACCCAGACTGTGGGGGCGATATGCTGACTCTGTAAACCGCTTAGAGAGGGCTGAAAGCCCTATGAAGCGGTATATCAGTCTAACTGCTATTGCTAACTGGTTTTTGGACTCTTAAACAGGAATTCAATCTGTCTGCCACAGAATCAAACTCCCAATAGAAGATCTGTAGCTCCGAACTGAATAGTGGATTCCGTTTTGGTCTCTGAGCTTGGTTGTTTTCTTGCAGACATTTCATGACCCAACTAGATAACATCATCAGTGCACTGTGAGAGTTGGGAGGGACCTTGGAGATGTTCTAACTGGCTTCTGGTTAGTGGAGGAACCAGCTCCTATCAAATTTTGGAAAAAGTCTCTGTGGCATCCCTCTGACCTTGATCCTGTGGCCATAAAAAAGTTGGTCTATTCCTGAAATGAGGGGACTGTTGTGTATAACACAAGGCACAAGGTCACGCCACTTAAATTATGGAGGTAGGAGCATTGGAAGAAGGACCTCTGAAGAAGACCGTAATTGTGAGCCTTTTCATCAGATGCTGCAATCCTCGTGACTGATCTCCATCCCTAGATCAGAACTTCTGAGAATTGCAGCTGTGAAAGTCTAGGAGAATGTAGATGATCTTCTTCTTCTTCTTCTTCTTCTTCTTCTTCTTCTTCTTCTTCTTCTTCTTCTTCTTCTTCTTCTTCTCCTTCTCCTTCTCCTCCTCCTCCTCCTCCTTCTCCTCCTCCTTCTCCTTCTCCTCCTTCCCTCCCTTCCTCCCTCCCTCCCTCCCTCTCTTTCATCATGTTAGTCTTGCTCTATCAGATTCTGGTTCCTGTTGCATCAACTGGACTTTTTCTAAGCTTGGAAACTAAGTGGGATTGAGACCACCAGGGAGTGATGATTATGATAATTATGATGATGATGTTACCCATTTATTTGTGTCCAATTCTGGGTGATTCAATGGCTCAGGTTTTGCCAGATCTTCTGATCTTGTACTACTTCTTTGAATTGTTCTCTGGCTGGTGTCAGCTTTGGTGGTGCTCCAGGGAATATCTGGAATAAACCTAGGATGAAGAAGTTCAAAATCTTCTTAGAAGGCAATGGGGATGCACGTTTCCCTTCCTACAGAGAAAGCCCCACAGCTTTGTCCATGTTCAGGAGCTGAGCTGAACTTCAAGACTGTGAGTTGTTCTATTCTCTGGCTGGTGTCAGCTTTGATGGAGCTCCAGGGAATAGCTGGAATAAACATAGGATGAGTAAGTTCAAAATCTTCTTAGAAGGCAATGTGATGCACGTTGGTCCTCCTACTAAGAAAATCCCACAGGTTTGTCCACGTTCAGCTGAACTACCACACTTTGAGTTGTTCTATGGTCTTGCGTTGTGGCCCACCAGCAGAGCTGGCAGCAGATTCGGACAGTGAGGAGGAACATGGGCCAGTCCTGGAGTCTGGGGAAGGCTCTGATGAGTGCTCTGTGTCGGAGACAGAGAGGGGGCCAGGGCCGTATGCCAGTTATCAGCTGCCTTCAGAGTCAGACATCAGTGAGGCAGACGAATATCTGGAGCCCGTTCCCAGTGTGCGCATGCACAGAGCTGCCAGACGAATGGAACAGCTAAGGAACAGGGGTCGACTTGGGAGTAAGGCCACAGGTGGACGATGAATGCTCCCTCCCAGTGGAAATAAAAGAGGAGTGAAAGGAGAGTGGAGTTTGCAGGAGACAATCAGTTTGCTTAATTGGTTCGTGACTCTTCAAGACTCTTTGCCAAGTTTTGCAGATGCCGGCCTGGCAGCTCTCCAAGCCAGATAAGGTCTGTGACCATAAATCCTCCTTTGAAAGACTTTGCTAGATGTGAATGAGCAGAATTCACAGGAAATTAATAAAAGGGTTTTTTGTCGGGACAAGGAGCTTGCTTCATGCTCCCAGGAAGACCCAGTCAGAACATCTTGCTGGTGTCCGCTTTGATGGAGCTCCAGGGAATACCTCCAATAAACCTAGGATGAGGAAGTTCACAATCTTCTTAGAAGACAACATGATACACGTTGGTTCTTCTACAAAGAAAGCCCCACAAGTTGTCCACCTTCAGAAGCTGAGCTGAAAGTCAAGAAGCCTTCACTTCCCTTAATCATTTTTTTCCTTTGCAAAAGAGTGAAAAGCAGCCAGTTAGTTACTTAAATTAAACTATGGCCTCTGCCCTTCTAATGCTTTCGCTGTGACCTACTTCTGTCCGGCTTCACCCTCCTTTCCCTACAATTAAAGGGCTTTCTCCATTTATTATTCCCTCAAGGGGATTCCAGGCGGAAATTTAATAAATTGCTCCCGAGGCCTAAGCCTCCCATTTGTCTCCAGTCGAGCCACGTGGAATTAAAAAGGACTGCTCCATCCATAGGAGAAAAAATAAATAAATAAATAACCTGTGACGGACGGCTAGCGACCAGACAGAAGATGTTTATGCACATGCGTAAGAGGGTTGACTTCAAACGCATTCATACATGAGTTCTGTTGTTCCCAGAAGCAGCATTTGCAAAATGAGGACGGCTATCTAGGTTTGTGACCTATTTCTCTGGAAGGACAGTGCACTGCAAAGAATGAGAAGTTTCTGTTTTCTTCACCCTATTTCCTAGATCTAGGAATTTATGGAGGGTTTAACCCTAAAAGGGGAAAGAAAGGGTATCCTATTTACACAAATCTCTTCCCCGTTTTCATTGAGCTCCCATATCCTTCAAGTCAAGGGGGGGAAAGCTGCCCTTTCAGCAGGCATCAAATTCAAAACAAAAAATTTAAAAAAATGGAGGAGAAAAGTTAATCCTTCTATAGCAATAGCAGTTAGACTTATATACCGCTTCATAGGGCTTTCAGCCCTCTCCAAGCGGTTTACAGAGTCAGCATATTGCCCCCAACAACAATCCGGGTCCTCATTTTACCCACCTCGGAAGGATGGAAGGCTGAGTCAACCTTGAGCCGGTGAGATTTGAACAGCCAAACTGCATTCAGCTGAAGTAGCCTGCAGTGCTGCATTTAACCACTGCGCCACCTCGGCTCCCTTCTCTACCGGTAGGTTGGATTAACCACCATAGAGGCCTCAGATCAAGCATCAGGCCTCGGCACTCATCCGGAGAAAACCTGTAATGACTTTTCCTTCTTCTGTTTGTTTTTCTCCATTTCCCCACTCCAGAAAATCTTGTTTCCAAGAATTTTAGCAGGGTGATGATCGCATAAGAAACCCAGGACGAAGAAATATGCTTAAAATGGTATTGATGATCATCTTTATGTGCTCTCCAACAGTGCCTGTTTTTTTCCTATGTGTAAGTTTCATTATGCCCCCCTATTAGTGGTGGGATTCAAAAAAATTTACTACCGGTTTTGTGGGCATGGCTTGATGGGCGTGGCAGGGGAAGGATACTGTAAAATCTCCATTCCCTCCCCACTCCAGGGGAAGGATACTGTAAAATCCCCATTCCCTCCATGCTCCAGGGGAAGGATACTGCAAAATCCCCATTTCCCCCCAATCAGCTGGGACTCGGGAGGCAGAGAATAGATGGGGGCAGGGCCAGTCACACGTGGTATTTACCTGTTCTCCGAACTATTCAAAATTTCCGCTATCGGTTCCCCAGAACTGGTCAGAACCTGCTGAATACCAACCTCTCCCCCCTGTTGAAAACATTGTTCACTGGTTTGGATTTAAACAGTATTAATTTGGTCGGGTCTCTCTATCTTTATTACTATAAGATGCATTGAATGTTGAGAATACCTGGCGAGGTATGGTACAAAATTCAATCCCACTGTCTTCTAGCACTGGTGATATTACCTAGCTGGGTAATAAAATGTCCGCAGAACAAGAACCAAGCTCAGAGAGCATCAAGGGCCTCACAATTCAACCATGAACTGCAAAAGAAGGGAGGGGAAGGGTAGATTGGGTAGGGTAGGGTAGGGTAGGGTAGGGTAGGGTAGAGTAGAGTAGAGTAGAGTAGAGTAGAGTAGAGTAGAGTAGAGTAGAGTAGAGTAGAGTAGAGTAGGATAGAATAACAAACCCCACTCCCTTCTAGCACTAATAATAGCAATAGCAATAGCAGTAGACTTATATACCGCTTCATAGACCTTTCAGGCCTCTCTAAGCGGTTTACAGAGAGTCAGCATATTGCCCCCAACAATCTGGGTCCTCATTTTACCCACCTCGGAAGGATGGAAGGCTGAGTCAACCCTGAGCCGGTGAGATTTGAACCGCTGAACTGCTGATCTAGCAGTAGCCTGCAGTGCTGCATTTAACCACTGTGCCACCTTGGCTCAGTGCAACCTAACTGAGTATTGAAATGTTTGCAAGAAAACATCTAAGCTCAGAGAGCACCAAGGACCCCCAGTTCAACTCCAAACTATAGATATTCTCTTCTAAATTTAAGAATCAATCAATAAAAATAAGCCACATAATATTGCAAAACACTACAGGCAGAATATACCACATAATGAAGGACTAAAAAGAATGATACCAAACATCGCATCACAAGGATGCTGCTTGGAAAAAATAAAAATAAAAAGAATGGGGTAACTAATAATTTTGTTAAACTTCTAGCTCTAATTTAAAAGCCGTGTAGAATGCTGAGTGCCTTTCAGATACCTGGAAGCTAGTTAGTTGCAACAACTGGTAACTGGGCCTCATCTTGAAAAGCTTAAGAGGATCAGGATTGGCTGGGAATCCACCTGGAGATCACTTGGATGAGACAAGAAATCGCAAAGGAAGGCAGTGTTGAATTATTTCCACGTGATTGCCAAGAAAACTACATGATTTTATGGACTAGTAGTTTCTCAGTCTTTTAAATAGCAGCCAAGTGACGTATTCCTTGTAATATCAGTCATACTACTTGATGCTAGATATTCAATATGCCCATAATTCACGTGCTGCTGTATTTGAACTAAGCGTCTGGGTGTGTAATGGCTATGAATGCTAGTTTCAAAATTGCATATCAAATCTCAATTCAGCAATAAATTCACTTAGGGCAGTAAGCCTAAGCATGATTCGTTTGGAACATACGTATGGAAATACTTGGCATTACTATGGGGTAAAGGTGCTTAGAATTGGCCTTCCTTCCTTCCTCGCCCAGTGGTTAGAGTGCAGTACTGCAGGCTACTTCTGCTGACTACTGGCTAACTGCAATTTGGCAGTTCAATTCTGACCAGTTTAAGGTTGACTCAGCCTTTCATCCATCGAGGTGGATAAAATGAGGACCCAGATTGTTGGGGGCAATAAGCTGACTCTGTAAAACATTTAGAGAGGGCTGTTAAGCACTGTAAAGTGGTATATAAGTTTAAGAGCTATTGCTATTCCTTCCTTCCTTCCTTCCCTCTCCTCCTCCTTCCTCTTCCCCTCCCCCTTTCCCTCCTGTATGTTTTTTTTAAGCTGCCACCACCAATTCACACGTTCACAGTGCCAAATCAGCGCAAGAGCAAGCATGGGAATCAATGCCTCTTTCAAGACAGAAATAGTGAACACAGCAAACCACTTTTTTTTTGCTTACCCAACTTTTGACCCACCTAACTCCGTGTTCCCCGATGTTTTAAACGTAAGTTCTGCCATTCTTAATCACCTTGAAGGGTGTCAGATTCGGCAAACTGAGCTCCTCCAGTCTTGTTAAGGAAGCCCGGTTGATGTAACTCAGATTTCAGACTGGAACCGGGATCAGATCTAGCTAGAAATGTCCAGGATCCAAGCAAGGATCTTCTTATTTAGCAATAGCAATAGCAGTTAGACTTATATACCGCTTCATAGGGCTTTCAGCCCTCTCTAAGCGGTTTACAGAGTCAGCATATTGCCCGCACAGTCTGGGTCTTCATTTCACCCACCTCGGAAGGATGGAAGGCTGAGTCAGCCCTGAGCCGGTGAGATTAGAACCGCTGAACTGCAGATAACAGTCAGCTGAAGTGGCCTGCAGTACTGCACCCTAACCACTGCACCACCATAAAAAGAAAGTCCTAAACTTCCAAAAGGCCCCACCTTAATAAACTTGCTAATAAAAGGAGATATTATGCCTGTCCCAATTCAGTTCTCAAGATTCTGCGTTTGAAAATCCTAACTCTTGGCGTCAGCGCCCGTTAAAGAAATATCACGTGTGAGCATTCCTTCCTTGATTAGAGTCTAAAGGTGCAGGTAGTCCTCAACCTACACTTGAGCCCAAAATCGATGTTGCTAAGCGAGACCGTTGTTAATGGGAATTTTGTCCCATTTTACGACTTTTCTTGCCACCTTTGTTAAAGGAATCGCTGCAGTCACGAAGTTGGTAACCGGGTCTTTAGGTGAAATCTGGCTTCCCCATTGACTTTGCTTGTCAGAAGGTTCGTGAAGGAGGATCACAACACACACACGCGCGCACGCGCGCACAAACACACACACACACACACGGGACACTGCAACCATCGTAAATATGAACCGGTTGTCAAACATCTGAATCTAAATATCACACGACCATGGGGAGGCTGAAATGGTCGTAAGAGCGAAAAGTAGCCACGAGTCACTTTTTTTCTGTGCTGTTGTTAACTCTGAACGGTCACTAAGTGGACTGTTGTAAGTTGAGGACTATCTGCAGTAACACTGTCTATTCTCTGCAAGGTTGTGTTATCTTGTGAGACTGAAAACATTTCTCTCTCCTCCTCCCCTTTTATTCCCTAGAAAAACTAGGGAGGGTACTTTCTGGAATGCTTCCCCACACTCTCTAAGGGGTGGGATATTTTTTGCATTCCAGGTGTCCAGTCTGAGACTCTTCCTTCCATTAGAATCTATATGTATAAAAATGCCTGTGTGTGTGTGTGTGTGTGTGTGTGTGTATGTGTGTATTCCAGCAGAACTCTAGAACACCTCGAGCAATTTCAACCAAACTTGGTACACAGATGACTTACTCTCTGGAAACAAATACTGTGGGGGTAAGACACCCCTCTCGGTGTATGTCCATTTGTGTGTGTCCGTGTCTGTGTGTTCCAGTATAACTCTAGAACGCCTGGGCCACTGAAATGAAAAGGACTGAATTATATCCATAGTATCAAGTACTTTTGACAGTGATAGTGTGCATTGTGGATTCAAGTTCTGATAAGATACAGCCTGTTGTGCCTTAAAATGGCTTCTACTGTACAGCACAGTGGAGTTGCCATGGTAATGGCTTTGCAATACTCCACAAGGGGGCTCCCTCTAATAAGAGGATTGGGATAAACACACACCCCAGCTACGCCGGGTTATCAACTAGTAATAGATAAAAGGAGAGAGAGAGAGCTGAGTTGCTTTACGTTGCTAAAGCCTGTTTCAGTTCATCACCCGACTTTTTCTCTAGTCCAAATAGCATCACAAAATAATGGCAAGGTAGATAAAGTTTCAAGCTTTGCTTCCATCCGGCCCTCATTTTAACTAACCAACCGTGGGTTGTTTTTTTTATTTTTATGGATTCGCTCCTTGATTGCATTTATTACATGTATGTTTTCCCGGGTCATTAATTTGATTTCCGAACCACTTTGCGGCCTTTTAAGAACGGGGTGAAAAGAAATAGAAAATGTGTAACTAGGCTATTCTTGCAAAGAGCTTAACGTTCACGTCTCTCCGTTCCCCTACTGCAAGGAACTATTTATCCCCTTTCATGTAAAAATAAAGGAAAAGTACATTTAAATGAATCTGACAAAGGGTCGAAGGCAGGCGCGAATCTGAAAGGGGGTTGTGTAAGGCATTTCCTGCAGTGTGCTGTGTAAGGAATCAAACTGGTAGGGCAGGAACCAGCAGCTCTCAGAGTACAGGCACCCCGTTACATCAACACGAAACTGGTCCCTCCCCAAAACAGGGAGGGAAAGAACAGGCAGTAACTCTTGACTCTTAAAGACAAGAACAGTGGTGGGATTCAGCCGGTTCGCACCTATTCAGAAGAACCGATTCTTAACTTTCTAAGCAGTTCAGAGAATTGGTTGTTGGAAGAAATCTCCTTTTGCTTTGTTTTTTCACTTTACAGGGCTAATCCTGTAAGGAAGGCAGGGAGGAAACATTCTGGTGTTGTTTCTAGCCTAATCTTTACTTCCCTGCTTACAGAAACTGCCTCTCCGGTTAACCCTTATGACATTGTAACAACAAGGCAAAGCGCCCATTGACATGAGTTGGGCATGTCCACTCAGTTACGTGACCACCGAGCCCCACCTACCCAGCTGGTCATTAGAGCAGAGAACTGGTTGTTAAATTATTTCAATCCCACCACTGACTGGAACAGGCCTACAGTTTAAGAGCTTAAACTTACGAATCATGGTTATCCTTAGCCATTCAGTCATGTCTGACCTTCACCCCCTCTCTGTGTCCCTCTGTTCTCGGACCGCCTCCCTCAGATCCACCACACAGCTATACTGGTGTCACCTCTAATACAGGTCATCCTCGACTTACAACCACAATTGAGCCCCAGATTTCTGATGCTGAGTGAAACGTTTTTTCAGCAGCCATTTGTCTGAAATGGTATAGGGTTTCCTGCCCGAGCAGGGGGTAGGACTAAGGAGCCAAGGTGACGCAGTGGTTAGGGTGCAGTACTGCAGGCCACTTCTGCCAATTACCTCCCATAGACCCATTAGATCCCACAGATTAGGCCTCCTCCGAATTCCATCTACCAGCCAATGCTGGTTGTCGACCACCCGGAGGAGGGCCTTCTCTGTGGCTGCTCCGGCCCTCTGGAATGATCTCCCCGTGGAGATTCGGACCCTCGCCACCCTTCAGGCCTTCCGTATAGCCGTTAAGACCTGGCAGTCCCAGCAGGCCTGGGGTTGTTGAGTTCCACCCCTACTCGAATTGGTTGTGCTTGTTGTGTTTTTTTAAATTGTCTGTATTGTTGTCTTATTTTTTGTCTTACTTTTTTGTATTTGCTCCCCTCCCCTTGGCTTTTGTTCAGCCGCCCTGAGTCCCTTTGGGAATAGGGCGGCATACAAGTCGAATAAATCCAAATCCAAATCCAGCTGACTGTTATCTGCAGTTCAGCGGTTCTAATCTCACCGGCTCAAGGTTGACTCAGCCTTCCATCCTTCCGAGGTGGGTGAAATGAGGACCCAGATTGTTGGGGCGATATGCTGACTCTGTAAACCGCTTAGAGAGGGCTGAAAGCCCTATGAAGCGGTATATAAGTCTAACAGCTATTGCTATTGCTAGAAGACCTCCAAGCTCCCTTCCAGCTCTGTTATTCTATTCTATATTAAATTTATTGTGTAAACATTATAAAGACTTATAAATTGCTCTTGCTTTTTAATACACTGCATGGGGCAAGTCTTCTGGATGTGTGCATCTTCATTATTGCAATAAAATCTCAGTCCTTGCTTAATCTGGCCTAGGAACCTTCTGTCTAGTAAGCCAAAACTTGAATAAGGTGTTAAATGTCCAGAGAGGGCAGATTTACAGCCAAACCTGAGCCGAAACTAAACGCTGACTCTTTCCCCAGATTAAATGGTTGTTATCTGAGGCTGGTCCAGAGCTGTGGGACATTCCTAGGAGATATCAAATTAACAGCAACTGTTTGAGATTTGGGGGTGAGGTGGAGAAAGCAGGCTTTGGAAATCTACAGTAGACACAGCATTTGTTCGTGAATGGACTGTTTGCTAGGAAAGAGATAAATATATACTTTTGCAGGGATTGGTGGCAGCCGTAACATTTCCCTTTTCGAGCAGATTAGGAGGATAAATTCAGGCACTCAGTTACTACAGCATGGCTGTGGGAAATTTGCAGCTGTGCAATCCTAGGTTTATTTGCTTAGATATGGGGCATTGCGATCTTAAACATGGGAATCTACTTCATTTCTCGGATTTGCTTCCAAGGAAAAAGTGCCCAGGATTGGGTTGGGAAAAAAATGTTAACCGCTGTTTAAGACTTAAAACACTTACATCTTAAGACTTTGGACTGGCAGCAAGCACAGAAAAAGGAGGAGGAGGGAAGAGGAAGAAGAGGAAGGAAGGAGAAAAGAGGAAGAAGGGAGAAAAATGAGGAGGAAAAGAAAAGGAGTGGAAGTTGAAAGGGAGGAAAGAGAAGGAAAAGGAGGAGGAAGAGGAGGAGGAAAAAAGAAAAAAGGAAGGAAAAGGAGGAAGGAAAAGGAGGAAGAAGAGTAGAAGTTGGAGGAAAGAGGAGGAGGAGGAGGAGGAAAAAATAAAAGAGGAAGAAGGAAGAAAAAGGAGGAAGAAGGAAAAGGAGGAAAAGGTTGAAGGGGAGGAAAGAGGTGGAGGGGGAAAAGAAAAGAGGAAGAAGGAAGAAAAAGGAGGAAGAAGAAAAAGGAGGAAGGAGAGTGGAAGTTGAGGGGAGGAAAGAGAAGGAAGAGGAGGGGGAAAAAGCAGAAGGAAGAAAGAGAAGAAACAAGAAAAATGAGGAAGGACAATGGAAGTTGAAGGGAAGAAAAGAGGAGAAGGAATTGGGGAAGATTATTGGGGAAACAAGGAACATGGGATGGGATTGAAAGCAAAAGAATGTTGAAATGCCCAATTGCACATGTTTATAATGGAACAATATTGTGTGAATCTAGAAAAAAACCAGGGTGTGTTTCCTGCAAGTATTAGAAATATGTTTCTGTTCTTTAAAAATTCTTATTCTGCAAAAACAAATGCTAATTGCTAACATTTTAAGTGTCAGGTACATAGAGAAATTGAAGTCTCCCTTTTTTTAAGCAATAACCACCAGTAGTGGTTTGCATATTTCTGATTTTCCAGTTGAAGACTCTCAATATGGGGCACCTGGAAAGGTTGGGAATTTTAGTTCCAACACATTTAGAAGCCATTCAGGTTGAGGGACCTTGGTATTGTTCTGTGCTTTCCAACAATAATGTAGAATTTGCTTCTGGGTGTGATGCAAAGAACTGGCTGGCATTTAAATGGGTTGGAAACCAAAATATCTAAAAAGGCTTTCATAAATCTATGATTTCTGGAAGAACAGCTTGAAATGTTCCCTTCTGATTCCCCATCCTATCCAAAGCCAGCCTAGTATCTTAGTTAAAGCAGGAATCTTCAATAGTTATTCTGTGAAATGAAAATGTGCTTCTCTTAAATTCTTAGAGCAGGGCCCTCCAACCTTGGCAATTTTATGACTTGTGGACTTCAACTCCCAGAATTCCTCAGCCAAGCATGGCTGGAATTAAAAAGGGGGACTGTTCCTGTAATGGTGACCCAGTGAGATTTTTTTCAGGTACATTACTGTGTAGGTAAGACTATTAAATCTGAGCGGCAGAAATCAAAAGGACCACTAGAGTGCAGCAGAGTTATGGCTGTCTTCGTCTCTGCCCCTAGTGGTGGCCTGGAGTTTTGCAGCTCGAGGTTAATCCTACTCTGGAGAAATAGCCAGTTAATTTTCAGAGAGGGAGAGGGAGAGAAAGAGAGAGAGGGAGAAAGAGAGAAAGAGAGAAAGAGATAGATAGATGGAGGTCCTTTTTAGCAGCTATTTTGATTGACGGTGAAACCTAAAATTACTGCCAATCTTTTGTTCTGGCTGTCTCCATTTTCAACCCACACTCGGATTTTCTAGTGCACTGCAACAATAAAGCTACCACCTAAGCTACAAAAATCTGGATAACTGTGGGATTTTTGGTGTTTTCTGAGCTTGGTTGTTTTCTTGCAGACGTTTCATAACCCAAACTGGGTAATACCATCTGACTAGCACTGATGATGTTATCTAGTCTGGTAATGAAATGTCTGCAAGGAAAAAATCAAGCTCAGAGAGCACCAACGGCCCCTCACTTCAACCCTGAGCTACAAATATTCTCTTTTGTTGGTATCTGGATAACTACCTAGTGGCAGTTTAGAGGAGTTTCCCATGATTTTTGCATTCCAGATCTGGTAGCCTGACCACCAGCCTTTCAAGGTAGGCCAGGCTAGAAAACCAAAGCTATGAAAACTAATGGTGACATTTATTGTAAGGTGAAAGGAACAAAATTTTGCAAATCTTGAGTGTTTCTCCCTCCTTCCCTTTACCTTTTTGAGAACTGAGCCGTGGTGGCGCAGTGGTTAGGGTGCAGTACTGCAGGCCACTTCAGCTGACTGTTATCTGCAGTTCAGCGGTTCTAATCTCACCGGCTCAAGCGGTATATAAGTCTAACTGCTATTGCTATTGCTATTACTACCGGTTCACTCATGCATGCGCGAACCTACCACTACCTGTTCAGCCAAATCAGGCCGAACTGGGAGCAACCCACCTCTGCCACAGATCCAGGGATCTCAACCACCAACGCCTGCACAATGACTGCACAATGACTGTGGGATTCATTTACCTACCGATTTGTAAACATGAGCATGCACACGTGGACCGCCTCCTGCACATGCACAGTGCTCCCACTTTACGTCGGAGCGGGTGGGCAGAGCCTCCTGCAGCCGCCCCTACCGGTTCGCCCAAACCGGAGCGAACCGGCTGAATACAACTTCTGAACTGCACGCAAATAGCGCGTGGCGTGCATATCGTCCGCCTGTGATCGTCCTAATCTGTGTTAACTGATTTGCTTGATGAGACAAGCCCACAGCAATCATTACAAGAGATTAATAAGCAGGAAACATGGTAGTTACAAGCTCTAACGGCAAGCCGAGAAATGTGCATGAGGTCATCTCCACAGTGAAAAGATTCAGAAATAGGACTGCAGGGGAAAACGTATAAATGTCACTGCAGCGCCCTGCGATGAGCATCGCATGCGTGTGAGAGAGAGTGCAAACCCTTAGTAAGGATGGTTTCCTTGGCTGCTGTGTCAAGGGGAGACATTAAAGGGCCGCAGTAGGTAGATAAAGTTTTTAGATTTTAAGAGGGAATGTTGTCACCGGCATTTAGACGTATATTTTTTTTTCTCTCAGCCAGCTTGGATGAATGAGGCTGAGTTGTCTTGGTATTAATGGTGGTTATTCTTGGAACGCAGATCTGCTCAAAATGCCATCTGTGGTTATGTTGGGAAATCAATAATGGGAGAGGAGGAGAACATTTAACTCTGCTGTTGCTCCTGAAGTAGGACTCCCAGCAGCCTGGCTGATGGCTTTTAATAACAGGATAGCGGAGTTGGACCTTGGAGGCCTTCTAGTCCATCCCCCTGCCCAAGCAAGAGACCGGATACCATTTCAGATAAGTGGTTGTCCAGTCTCTTCTTAAAAATCTCCGGTGATGGAGCATCCACAACTTCTGGAGGCAAGTCATCCCACTGATTAATAGTTTTAACGGTCAGGAAATTCGTCCTTAGCTCCATATTGGTCTCTCCTTGATTAGTTTCCATCTGTTGCGTCTTATCTTGCCTTCAGGTGCTTTGGAGAATGCCTTGGCTCCCTCTTCTTTGTGAGATAGTGGAACACTGCTATCATGTCACCCCTAATCCTAGTTTTCATTAAACTAGACATACCCAGTTCCTGCAACCGTTCTTCGTTTGTTTTAGCTTCCAGTCCCCTAATCATCTTGGATGTGCTTATCTACCCTCTCAACATCTTTGTTACGTTGTGGCAGCCAAAACCGGATCCAATATGCCAAGTGTGGTCTTACCAAGGCATTATAAAATGGTTTTAATTCTGCAACATGTGGTGATCAACTGTTCCCTTCCTTCCTGCACCAGGAATACGTCTTCTCACCTGCACACTGACATAATATCCCATAATGCGAAGGAAGGAGGGAAGGAAGGAGAGAAGGAGAGAAGAAAGGAGGGAAGGAAGGAGGGAATGTAGGAGAGAAGGAAGGGGGGAAGGTAGGAGGAAAGGAAGGGGGAAAGGAAGGAGAGGAGGAGAGAAGAAAGGAGGGAAGGAAGCAGGGAAGGAGGAGGGAAGGAGAGAAGGAGAGAAGAAAGGGGGAGGGAAGGGGGAAGGAGGGAGGAAAGGAAGGAGGGGAGGAAGGAGAGTAGGAGAGAAGAAAGGAGGGAAGGAAGGAGGGAAGGAAGGAAGAAGAAGTAGGAATGTTGTAAGATAAGATGGAGTTATGGGATGATAAGAAAGCAATTTAAGTATATTGTCAACTGTAGGGGAAAATTGTTATAAATACATATTATTAATAACAGTTATGAGATCATATAATTGTGAATGTATATATGAAATTAATAAAATTTATTTAAAAAAATATATCCCATAATGCACCCGTTCGCCAATACAGGTAGGTTAGGGTTAGGGTTTAGTGGGGGTGAGATTGAAAAATGTTAGCAACGGGTTCTCTGCCCGGTTCCTAGGTGCTCATGGCCATGGGGGCATGGCCTAGTCAGTTTCCTGCACCACAGCAGCAGGTGGGCATTTTTGCCCTCTCTAGGCTCTGGATGCTTTCTTTGAGCCTCCAGGAAGGTGAAAATTGTCTCTCCCGGGCTCCGGAGGCCGGAAACGGACCTGTTTCTGAACTTCCGGTACTTTTGGTAGGCCCGTTTGTGACCATCCGAGAGCCTCTGCATGGACCCTGCCCTTACCTGGCATGATGAATGGCCTGCATGGCGGGGTGGGTGGGGTCAGCAGTCCTTGTAACTACCGGTTCAGCGAGCCAGATTAAATTTAACATCCAGTTCATCCAAACCAGTCCAAACCGGCTGAATCCTACCCTGATTTTAGTGCCCATTTGAAGTTACATCAACATGTAAAAACCTGGCGGGCTCCCAGACTCCTGGGAGGGGCAGGGTGGGGTGCGCGGGGTCAGCCAGTCCTTGTAACTACTGGTTTGGCGAACCAGATTAAAATTAACATCCAGTTCACCCAAATCGGTTCGAACCGGCTGAATCCCACCCTGATTTTACTGACCATTTGAAGTTGCAACAACACGTAAAAACCTCACAATCGTTTTTCACCCTTACAACCATTCTGGCATTTCCATGGTCATGTGATCCAAATTCAGAAGCTTGGCATTTGATTCGTATTTATGAAGGTTGCCGTATTCCTTCGCCCCCCCCCCCGGGTCATGTGATCTCCTTTTGTGACCTTCTGACAAGCAAAGTTAAAGGGGAAGCCAGATTCACTGAGCAGCCTAGTTACTCACTTAAGAACAGTGCCAAAAAAGCTTGATCGGACTCACTTCACAGTTGCCTTGCAAAGCAACATAAATTGTGGTCGTAAGGCGAGGACTATCGCATCTGTATGCTAATAGCCTCCTGTGGACTTGAATGCATGATATTTATCTATGCTTCCTTGGTATGAATGACGGAAACAGATTCCCTCCATTCTGTGTCATTCCTTGCATTCTGCTCTATTCTTCTTTCATCCATTTCATTTTATTTTCTTGAAAACTCTGCACCCATATACAAAAAAAAAGAAAAGAAAGAAGGAAAGAAAGGAAGGAAAGAAAGAAAGGAAAGGAAGAAAGAAAGAAAGAAAGAAAGAAAGAAAGAAAGAAAGAAAGAAAGAAAGAAAGAAAGAAAGAAAGAAAGAAAGAAGAAAGGGAAAGAAAGAAAAAATCTCAAGACAGCCGAGCTATATTTTATCTCGGAAGATTTGTTTTTCAAAAGTTCCCATCCTCCAACGATACACTTTAAATGCAACTTGGTATGTTGTTTTGAGCTGGCAATTATGTCAGAACATTCAGGAAGTGTGAAGGTTGTGGATAATTAAATTCTGATCTGCCAGTGCGGGATCTGTCAATCCAAATGGAATTCTTCGAGCGGAAGTACGTTTAGCTCCCTCTATATTGATTCTCCAACTTAGATCCTTGTGTGAAGACTTCCAGGTTCGGGGGAGATGGTTCTATTTCCTCACTGGGATCCATCCAGGCTTCCCATGTGACTGAATTATGCCAATTTGCTAAAATATCATGAATCATTAAAAGGACATTCCACCTTGAGCAGGGGGTTGGACTAGAAGACCTCCAAGGTCCCATCCAACTCTGTTATTTCTCTCTCGGCATATAAATTCATTAAATTTACAATTTCTCTTTCTCTCTCTCCCTCTCCCTCCCTCCCTCCCTCCCTCTCTCCCTCTCCCTCTCTCTCTCTCTCTCTCTCTCTCTCTCTCTCTCTCCCCCTTCTTTGACAGCTATATGTACATGTTTGACAAACAAACAAATAAACAAATCATGCAAAAAAAGAGCACGTTTTTATCTTCTAGTTCAACCATGAATACATTTTTCTGCCTCTTGAATACTTTGCCTTGTTTTCATTATATTGCTTTATGGTGGTAAGTCCTAGTGTAATGAAGCAAAGTTCATTTGCTCACACAAAGGCAAGGATTTAGGGGTGCTCATAAGCCTTGTCCCCAATGTTCTGTTAATCGTCAACTATACTCGTTTCGTAACTTAAGGGCTAAGATGCCAAATGAGACTCGGCTTAAGTTACTATACCAATGGGCTTCTGTGATAAGATAAGCCCATTTTCTGCTTCTAGATTCAAAGGTGAAGCAATCTTCATCAGACAAGGTGAATCTTTTTGCTATTTGTATATTAGCCATTGGAGCTGTATATTAGCTAGTTTGGTATTGTTGGAAGAAGTGTCCATCTGGGTTCAGTTCCAAGTGGGGGAGGGAAAGACACTGGGAACATGGAGACTGCTTGGAAAGATGGTTTAATGGTAGACAAGATCACATGGTTTGAGGTCCTGAGCAAAAAGGGAAGAGATGCTGAGAGTACCTGGAGGCTTTATGCCCTCTCTGGGATTTGAGTTTGAGCTTGTATTCTGATTGGTTTCAGACTCCCATGGGACCATGCGGGGGTAACCTTGTAGGTTGTCTGTGTCCTAGGCTTGGTTGACTCCTGCTGGGTGATGATGTAATGAAATAGATTTGGGATTCCTATTAAGGCTCTGCCTGAAGATCTGTGTTATGTAGAATAGACTGATTCTGGCCTTAATGGCCCATTGACAAAGGTAGAGGGGTGGGGCTGAGTTTCTGACTCCCTTTTACGGGAAATATTCTGCCGTTCTAATACCTTCTAAAATATCTCATTTTCCCAGGAGAGGGGTGGGTGCGAACTTCCTACAGTATAATGGTTAAAAGCATCCAGCTAAAAAGCAAGAGACTGGGAGTTCTAGTGCTGCGTTAGGTTGAAAGCCAGCTGAGTGATTTTGGACTGGTCCTTCTCTCTCGGGCCTCAGAAACCATCCCAAAAATCAAGCCAAGAAATCTGCACTGAATTGTCCAGGCAGTTTGTCAGGTATCAAAACTGACTGAAATCCACAATAAATATTACTTGTATTACCCACTAGCTGGATACCCATGCTTCGTGTGTGATCGGGCTATGGAAGAGAAATTCAGTTCACAATCCGTTGGCTCAGTGGTGGTTGGTGACTGAAACACGTAAGGGAATATTGCTCCCACCTCCTTGAGTCCGTCAGCAGTTCCATAGGTGGAAGGCGTAGACATTTAGGTGAGGTACCAAAGTTTAGTACTGTAAGGAGCCCCAGACTGCTCCTGAGTGAAGGAGTGGAATATCTCCCAGTTTGAACTGAGGTAACGGAATGCGAGGCAACTGGCAGTTGGAACAGAGTTCTTTTCAGGTGGGGAGTGTGAGTAGAACTCCTTAGCATCAGAGCATGTTAATTGCTGTATAAGAAATACTAATGATCTGATGGTCATTTCGAAAAATCCTTTCTTAGCAAGCACTTAGAAGCCAAGAGGAACATTCGTGCCAAATTTCAAGTTTGTAGGCTTTACGGTTCTGAAGATTTCCTGATGAGTGAGTGGTATTTGCCATATAAGAACTCGTGGATTATAACATGTTTGCTATGGCAACAGTAAAGGCTCCGGTTGGGTCCAGTACAATTGAGGCAATATTGAATTCCTAACTCCCTGAGAAAGATCTTGGTTTAACCCAATAGCCTCAACACCTTTGGAAATGGTACCCTTGTAACAGAGGTGGGTTCCTACCAGTTCGCACCTATTCGGTAGAACCGATTCGTCAAATCTACCGAACCGGTTAGAAGAGTTTCCACCAGTGGACCCGGAAAGCAGGCCACACCTACAGAAGAGGTTCCAAAAAATTTTGAAACCCACCACTGGCAAGGATCTTGTAACTTGACAGCTTTAAGACTTGCATGCTCCAATGCCAGAGTTTCTGAATAGCTACTTGGACCGACCTAAGTACTAATTCATAATTTCATATCCGGTCACATGGGTGGCAAGCCACTCCCACAAAGGAGGCCACACCCACAGAGTAGGTTCCAACAATTTTTGAAACCCACCCCTGCCTTGTAAATATTTCACTTATTTCATTATTCTTGCTCATCCTTTCCCATCTCTTCCCATGGCTGTTCCTCATTTTATCAAAATCCACATTGCACACAAAGCCGCCACTAACCCATCTTTGGGGCTTGAACTATTTCACCAAACCGCTGATGGGTTGATTGACGATGCTGTATGAGAAAATAACTTATACAGGGGTGGTAATGACGGCCAACAAAACTATAACACAGGATGGTTTTTTTTAAAAAAAATAAGAGAACGGGTTTTTTAGATAGAAGAACAACACGTAGAACAAAAAATGCAACTGAGAATCTCTTTTAATAGTATCAAAGCTTCATTGTTGCATGAATTTATCAAGTATTTCAGCTAATCTAGCCAATTATGTCAGATATAAAAATTCTCCACGTCTGTTCGTACAAGGAAGTGCATATGGTAGTGTGTAAAAGCACGTTAATTTCTTTTTTTTCCCCCATTCTCTGAGCTGAGGCTAAAGGGCTTTTAATTTTAATTGGTTGACTGATTGGAGGTTATAGCCATAGTTTTCCAATGGTCTTAAAGGCACTTCGAGTTTATTTATTTTTTAACTTTGCTGCTTTAATTTGATTGGCTGTTTCAGGTACATAATTCTGGATTTCAGCATCCTAGGGACACCGGGTCAAATAAGGGTGAAAAAAAATTCAGTGAAAACAAAAGGCTACAGGACTAGATTGAAACAATCGGAATATTCAGCAAGGTTTTTAACTCCGTTTTTTTTAAAAAAAAATAGTGTTACTTTCAGCCTACGTTTTAAAATTATGTAATGTTCCCTGCAACTCTATAACCATGTAATCTTACGGAGATAAATTTGCTCGGATGGTGAAATGAAATATTGGCGGAGAATTACAGTTTACTTGAAATTGTTCTATTCATTCGACAGCGTTAAAAGAACTATAACTGTCTGGAAGGTGGCTAGCTTTTTAAACCCCCCCAAAAAAGAGAAGGGGAAAAATATATTTTTTCTTAAAAGTTTTCAGCTAATCTCGTATGTGTCTGATGAAAAGTGGGGTGTAAACATTTGTATAGTTATTTTGATTAAGAGGGTTGAGAAAATATCCATCTATCCATCTATCCATCTATCCATCTATCCATCTATCCATCTATCCATCTATCCATCTATCCATCTATCCATCTATCCATCTATCCATCTATCCATCTATCCATCTATCCATCTATCTATCTATCTATCTATCTATCTATCTATCTATCTATCTATCTATCTATCTATCTTTAAAGGGCAGTTTGCTGAATTTATGCGAAGGAAAGAACCGTCTGCTTAAAATAATGATCCGTCTCAATAGAGCTTTGTTTATTATAATGATTCGCACAGTATTGCTGGTCCTTCGTGATTCCTTGGTATATGCAGTACAGAATCGGCATTTAAGTCCCATGGAAGGTAAAGATTTCCCTCGCACATATGTGCTAGTCGTTCCCGATTCTAGGAGGGACGCAGTGGCTCAGCAACTAAGATGCCGAGCTTGTTGATCAGAAGTTCACAGTTCAGTGGTTCGAATCCCTAGCGCCGCGTCACGGAGTGAGCCGCCGTTACTTGTCTCAGCTTCTGCCAACCTAGCAGTTTGAAAGCATGTAAAAAATGCAAGTAGAAAATTAGGAACCACCTTTGGTGGGAAGGGAACAGTGTTCCGTGCGTCTTTGGTGTTTAGTCGTGCCAGCCACATGACCACGGAGATGTCTTCGGACAGCGCTGGCTCTTCGGCTTTGAAACGGAGACAAGCACAGCACTGAAAGAATCGGCATTAAAGTCCCCTGAAAACAGAACCATAAAATTGTGGGTCTGAAAGAACTTTTAATGACAGACTTCTTTAAAATTATTGTCGAATTAGCAAATTTGTTCTAAGAACATTACTCTCCGCATCCCAAGCAGTAAATGCTAACGTGACACCCGAGGGAAAAAAAATACTTAACAGGTTTACTAGATTTTATACCCAGTGACGGCTTGAATAATATAGTTTCTGAGTTTATTATCCATGTATAATTGAGGGTCCTGAAGAGAGGCATGCAGCATGGACAAATTCATCCCCCCAACTCCCCAAAAATGACCGTCATCCTTTTGATATCAATCAACCCATGGCTGCTTGATAAAGACGCTTTTGATGGGTGTCCTGGATTTCTAAATTTCTGTGAAGTTGAGTTTTGCAAGAAAAAAACCACTTTGATTGTTTGTGTGTGTGTGAGAGAGAGAGAGAGGAGGTGGGGAGGGAGGAAAAGAGAGAAAGGGAGAGAGAAAGGGTGAAGAAAGAGCTTCTCTTGAGGAAGATTTTGTTTTTTCCAACCTTTTAAAATTCTTCCCCTCGGAGGGTCCCTCTTGCAGAGTCTGATCCCTGAGCCACCGGGTCTTTCCAGAGAGTTAGAGGTGGTTCTCCCTTGAAAACTCAAACTACAGATTCAAATTTAGGAATATTCTCCTCCTCTTCCTCCTCCTCCTCCTCCTCCTCCTCCTCCTCCTCCCTCTCTTCCTCTTCCCCTCCTTCCCCTCTCCTTCCTCCCTCCCTCCCCCTCCTTTCTCCCATTTAACTTCCCCTAGCCATCCTCCCTTTACTTCTTTCAACTTTTCCTTCCGTTTTTCTTCCTTCCTTCCTTCTTTCCTTCCTTCCTTCCTCCCCTTCACTTCCCCTCTCCATCTTCTCTTTCCCCATTTCTACTTTTCCTTCCATTTACCCCCTTCCCTTTTCCTCTCCTTTCTTTTCCTCCTCCTCCTCCCACTCTTTCCTCTTTTCCTTTCTCTTCACTTTCCTCCTCCTTTTCCTTCTCCTTTCTCCCTTCAACTTCCCATCTCCTTCCTCCCTTTCCTTCTTTCTCTTTCCTCTTCTCCCCTCCTTCTCATCCCTTCTTTCCTCCTCATCTTCCTCCTCTTTCCTTCCCTTCAACTTCCCCTTTCCACCTCCCTTTCCTCCTTTCTTCTTCCTCTTTTCTCCTCCCTTTCCTTCCTTCTTTCCTCCTCCTCCTTTCTCCCCTTCCCCTCTCCATCCTCCCTTTCCTCCTCCTTCCTCTCCTCTCCTCCATTTCCTTCCTTCTTTCCTCCTCCTCCTTTCTCCCCTTCTCCTCTCCTTCATCCCTTTCCTCCTCCTCCTTTCTCCCCTTCCCCTCTCCATCCTCCCTTTCCTCCTTTCTCCTTCCTCTTCTCTCCTCCATTTCCTTCCTTCTTTCCTCCTCCTTTCTCCCCTTCTCCTCTCCTTCCTCCCTTTCCTCCTCCTCCTTTCTCCCCTTCCCCTCTCCATCCTCCCTTTCCTCCTTTCTCCTTCCTCTTCTCTCCTCCATTTCCTTCCTTCTTTCCTCCTCCTCCTTTCTCCCCTTCCCCTCTCCATCCTCCCTTTCCTCCTCCTTCCTCTCCTCTCCTCCCTTTCCTTCCTTCTTTCCTCCTCCTCCTTTCTCCCCTTCCCCTCTCCTTCCTCCCTTTCCTCCTCCTTCCTCTCCTCTCCTCCCTTTCCTTCCTTCTTTCCTCCTCCTCCTTTCTCCCCTTCCCCTCTCCTCCCTCCCTTTCCTCCTTTCTCCTTCCTCTTCTCCCCTCCTTCTCGTTCCTCCTCCTCCTCCTCCCTCGAACCCAGGGACTGCCCGGCGTGCCTGGCTGCCTGTCGCGGGGGTGGGTGGGGGATGCGGGGGGGGGCCCTCTGGGCCGTCAGGGGTTAAAATCTCGCTGCAGTGGGGAAGAGGAACTCCGCCTCCCGTCCTCAGCACCTGGCGCTCTCCCGGCAGTTGCTGAGCGGCGGAGTCCAGAGCGGGCTGGCGGAGGCGAAGAGGGGGAGAGAATGTGACAAGTGGCGGCGCTCACTGTTGCCTTGGGAGGCCTCCCGCACCTGTCTCGTGGCCAGGAGAGCTGCCGGAGCCCGCCAGGAGCCCCCTGCCTTCCCCCCCTTTGGGTCCAAGCCGGGCAGAAGAAGGAGAAGGAGGAGAAGAAGAAGGGAGGTTGCAGGGATATAGCCAGGGGAGGGGGTTGCCTTTGATCCAAACGAGAGAGAGAGAGAAGAAGAAGAAGAAAGGAAAACAGAGAAAGACAGGAAGCAAAGAAAGAAAGAAAGAAAGAAAGAAAGAAAGAAAGAAAGAAAGAAAGAAAGAAAGAAAGAAAGAAAGAAAGAAAGAAAGAAAGAAGGGACATGACTTCTTCATTCAAGCTGGATTTTCTTCCCGAGATGATGGTCGACAGCCGCTTGCTAGTTTCAGACAGAATGTAAGTACTTTAACCCTCCGATCTTCAGCTCACAGCTCGCTCTCACGCCCGGCCGGGCTCCTTCTCCTCTCCACTCCCCTCCATGGGGGTCTTCCTCTTTTTGGGGAGTGGTCCTCCTTTCTTTCCTTTCTTTTCGGACCGCTTTCCTTGAGGGCTCCGTCAACAAAAGCCGTTTTTTTTTTGCCTTCCCACTCCCCCGTTCGCCCCTTCCGAGGGGCAACTAAGCGGGGGTCGCCAGCGCTGGGGCGGGGTGTGGGGGCAGGAAGCATTCTCATCCCTCCCCCCCAGCCAGCCAGCCGTTCTTTTTCCTGGCCCCTTGCAAATTCTTTTGCTGGTTCTCCGAGGCGCGCGTTGATGGGCGTGCAAGTGTCCGTGTGTGTGTTGCTGTGTGTGTGTGTGTGTGTGTGTGTGTGTGTTTGCGCGTGCATTCCCCCCTTCTTTCCCCCCATCTTCCCCCCCCCGGCTTTGACTGCCTTCTCCCTCACCCACCCACCCCAAAAGCCGGGAACGTTTGATGGGTAACGTATCTCTTATCAGGAACGCCGCTTCTAAAGATAGCTGTGAGGAAGGGAGAGAAAGCGAGAGAGAAAGAAAGAGAGAGAGAGCGGGAGGGAGGGAGAGAAAGAGAGAGAGGGAGGGAAGGAGAGGGAGAGAAGGAGAGAGAGAGGGAGGAAGAGAAAAAGAGGGAGAGGGAGAGAAAAGAGAGAGAGAGAATGAAAGAGAGATAGAGGGAGAGAGAGAGGGGGGAGAGGGACAGACAGACAGACAGAGAAAGAGAGAGAGAGAAGTAGGGATTTATTCTACTTAAATGATGGGCAAAAGCCCATGGAAGGAGGAGGAGAAGGGGGAGAAAAGAAGAATTCTGCAAGAAAAAAACCCCATGCTCTTAAAATGCACTCCAAATGTCTCTACAGATAGCACCCCTTCGGCATCCCCCCCTCCCAAAAAAATGCATTTATTTGGTTCAGAAGGGGGTGCTGTAATTAGTTCAGATTCAGGAGGGGCTGGGGGGGGGGAGAAAACCAGCAAACAGTAAATTAGTTATGGGGATCAACTGCTTGCGAAAGCCAAAGGGAAAAAAAAATGACCTGGTTTTTGTGACAGTATGGAAGAGAAATGAGATCAGGCAATTTGACCCCATTCTTGAATTCTGCAGAATGTAGAGTGTTAATTATTAGGAAGGTGATTCCTGTATGTGGGAAGGAAAAGGAATGGCGAAATCTATTGAGAAATGCTGTCTGCTGGAATTTGAAGAAGACAAATAAGCTTGGGTTAATTCCTCCCCCCCCCTTTTGTTGTTGTTGTTGGTCTTAAAGTTTGATGCATTGGAGGCCAGTCCCTGTTGAGGAAAGCGCCGTTTCTGAGTCTTCTCAAAACAAGGAAAAAGCCCTGCGTTTTAAAACCAAAAAGGAGAGAGAGAGAGAGAGAGAGAGAGATGGAAAGAGAGAGAAGGAGGGAAGGAAGGAAGGAAGGAGAAAAGGAATGGAGGGAGGGAGAAAAGGAGGAAGGAAGGAAAGAAGGAAAGGGAGGAAGGAGGATGGTAGGGAGTAGGGAAGGAAAAGAAAGAGAAAGAAAGGAAGGAGAAAAGGAATGGAGGGAGAGAAGAAGGAATGAGGGAGAAAGGAATGGAGGGAGGGAGAGGAGGAAGGAAGGAAAGAAGGAAGGCAGGAAAGAAGGAAGGAGGAAGGGAGGGAGGGAAGGAAGGAAAAGAAAGAGAGAGAAGGAAGGAGAAAAGAAATGTAGGGAGGTTGGAAGGAAGGAGAAAAGGAAGGGAAGGAGGAATGAGGAAAGGAAAGAAGAAAGAGAGAGAGGAAGGGAAGGAAGGTAGATAGGAAGGAAAACCAAACCATAAGCTTGTCCTGACAGTTATTATTACTATTATTATTATTTGGTTAATCTTTGGTGAGATTCACAGCCTTTGGGACTGGTTGGTAACTCAACAGCTTGAGTCCTAACCAAGGATCTAGATACTGTTAAAATAACGTCGGAGGATATAAGCTGTTCCAAGTAGGGTGGTTTTTTGTAGAGTCAGAATGTTCAAGTCAGGTAAATTTAGAATTTCCAAATAGCCAGGTAGCCCTTTAGGTATTGCTCCAAGGGCTCCAATTACAATCCGGACAACACTCGATTTCTTTTTCCACAGTCACTCAACCTCAATTTGCAAGTCCCAGTATTTTGTGATTTTTTTTCTTGCTGTTTATCTTCAATTCATGCATCACCAGGTATTGCAATGTCAATGAACCACACTTTTTTTTCTTTTCAATTATTGTTATGTCAGGTGTGTTGTAGGCCAAATGCCTGTCAGTCTGGATTCTGAAGTCCCACAAGATCTTTCTCATTCTCTAAAACCTTCTCAACCCGATGGTCCCAGTGGTTTTTGCTGTACTCAAATCCAAACTTTTGGCACCATTTCCAGTGAATAATCTTAGCGACGCGGTCATGGCGTTGCAGGTAGTCAGTTTGTGAAATTTTGCTGCACCCGCTGATCAAGTGGTCGACTGTCTCGTCTTTCTCATTACAGAGGCGACATTTGCTTCTTGGTGGGTAACATGTTGAATTTTTGCCTTCGTGCAGTTTGTGGCTAAGGCTTGTTCTTGAGCTGCCAAAATAAAGCCTTCTATTTCTTTTTTCAGTATTCCTGATCTTAACCAGTTCCAAGTTGTTGTTGTTGTTGTTGTTGTTATTAAAATGAGTTCTTGGGCAGATATGCTTTGAGGGGAAAAATATGTTAAAGGGAGTAACACTGAATTAAACTTTATGCATGGTCCTCAAAAGGACAGTTTGGGTATTTTACTGCTTCTTCACATGATCTTGTCTTGGTCACATTGTTAAATTCATTCAGAGTTCCAACATCTTGATTCTCTGCCGTATGCCCCCCCCCCCCCGGGCCAAAACGGCTTCGCAAAAGCCTTGGATTTCTTGTAGTTCAAAGAGTCCCAGAGAAGAGCTATTTCTGAAATAGCCATCTGTTTTAGCAGCTGCAGATTGCCAAGTTGTTAAAAGGGGGTAGAGGCGAGAGAGAATTCTTATTTAATAACAGTGATCCTTTCTTTCGAACGCATTGTGGAAAATACACTTGTATCTTTGATGGATCCCTTATGTTTTTTCAGAGTCAGATAATCCTGCATTTAGGTTACTGGGTTTATTGGGGTTCGGTATTTTCTGGGGTCCAGATTCTCTGTAATATTGGCCAGAGAGTCTTGACAGAGATGAAGGGGAGTTCAATATCTTCCATCCATGAATGGGGTCCAGATTCTCTGTAATATTGGCCAGAGAGTCTTGACAGAGATGAAGGGGAGTTCAATATCTTCCATCCATGAATGGAAGATCAAAACTCCCAAGCAGTAAGTAGAAAGAATATCCAGACACAAATCCTTGATTTCTATATTCTGCCACGCTTCGGGTTACACAATCTTCTTTCCAACGCTCAACTTAGTGATTAAAAAAAAGAGATAATGGCTAATAAACCCCTCTGAACCCTGACCCCTCTATAGTGGTTTGTGAACTGGTCGCCTTCAATTTATGGAAATGCTTCCTTAATTGACCCAAGGCATTAAATTCTTCCCAAAACCAGCTTTGTTGGTGTTTAAAAATTTCTCGAGAAACCACAGTTATTTCAAAGCTGTTGTTATGGCCGGTTGCAAAGTTAGCCAGATGTTTGTGTTGGATTTGGCATGTTTGTTGTTGTTGTTGTTGTTGTTGTTGTTATTATGTTAATCTTTGGTGAGATTCACAGACTTTGGGGCTGGTTGGTAGCTCAACAGCTCGAGTCCTAACCAAGGACCTAGGAACTGTTAAGGTAACGTCGGAGGATATAAGCTGTTCCAAGTAGGGTGGTTTTTTGTAGAGTCAGAATGTTCAAGTCCGATAAATTTAGAATTATTATTATTATTATTATTATTATTATTATTATTATATTTTTGCTGAGATTCACAGCCTTCGGGGCTGGATGGTAGCTCAACAGCTTGAGTCCTAACCAAGGACCTAGGACTTATTATTATTATTATTATTATTATTCAATTGTATCACAGCGGCCAGTTGTTTCGCCAGATTATTATTATTATTATTATTATTATTATTATTATTATTATTATTATTATTATTATTATTGACTTACGGTACACTCATTCTATACCGCCGGTTGAACGTAAGGCGAAGTTATATTTGCTCTGATAAAGCTTTCCTCTGTTTCCCTCCCATCCTGCAGTGAAGAAACCCAAATTGTATCTGTGACAATTCTTCTATCGTGTGTGTGTGTGTGTGTGTGTGTGTGTGTGTGTGTGTGTGTGTGTTTCGATCTTATTGTGTGATCTCATCCTAAGGGCAAAATGGAATTTGCTGAAAGAACTGCAAAGATGGGTCCTTGTTTTGGAACTGCCAACCCAACAAGGGTAATTAATGCGAAATGTTGGTCATCGGCTAGGAATGACTGGAGAGGCAACTTCGTGTGGCCCTTGAGTTTAAATGAGAACCGATTGAAGGTGTTGTGCCATCCGTAGAGGACTGGGAAAGCATGCTCAGAAGGACAGGATGGCACCTCATTCCATCCAGGAAGCCTTTGAAGTCAACCGTAAGGATGATTGAAAAATGTGCGACGCCTGATTGCCCACGAAAAAAATCATTTACAATCATGTTGCCCTTTTCGATAGTCCATTGCAGATGCTCACAATGATATCTCCGAACTACACTCCCCCCACCCCTCACCCCCAGATCTCTCTTCGGTGCCTGTTGAGTGAGCTGCTTGAAACGTCGAGGTTTCCTTTCTTATGGAAGGGCGCTATCTGTTTGAATCGCCAAGTGTGGGAATTAATACGAAGGGGATAGAAAAAGAGACAGGAACGGAATCCAAGGATTGTGCCCTCTGCCTGCCTAAACCTTGACCACAGAATGGGATCTTTTGTGACAGGTCTAAATGATTTTTTTGGGGGGGGGGATAAAATCTAAGCGATAACTAGAGATGGACGGGAAAGGGTTGGGTTAATGCTATGACCCTTTCGTATGGCTTCCCATCGAGTTATATTTTTTTTTTAAAAAAAAAGGATTTTGATCCTGGGCGTTAATGCCTACGTTTTCGTGGGTTAAATTCGGATCAGCTTGAAATCGGTTTGAATTCCCTGCTATTTCTTTCAGCCCTGGAAGCCCTGATTTTGGCAGAATTAGAAACAAAACCGAATTCAAGCCATCTCTTTTTATCAATTTTGGATTCATTTCTTGCCGGGTTAATCATATCCCAGTTGTTATTCATCGAATAAGGTGGCTGTGTTCTAATACTTGTTTTCTTGGGCTTCGGGTACTAATTCTAAAGCTATATGTGGTTTAATTCTTTCTCCCCCCCCCTCCCTCCCCAAGAAGTAGCTACTGCCACAGTCTGGGCAAAATAAGCAGGACAAGGAAGTTTAGAGGTTCAGTCTCATGCAATACCATCTGTGGGAAAGGCCAACCTTCAAGCGTGGTCATGAAGAAGTAGAATTCTCAATTATATCTCCTTGATTTTTTTAAAAAAATGCTCGCTCGGTGATGACGTCTTGGCCAGAGATCCCAAAACCCATAGCTATTTAGAAGCCATGTCCAACCTTATCTTTGGAAGTTGTAGGCTATTCTACTTCCAACACTGGAAGGACACCAGAGATGACAATTCCATCCCTCCTGATCCCACTGATTTCTTTAGTGGCACAAATTTAATCCTTTCATAGGAGTAAAACAGGTCAAACTGGCCTTGGTCTTTTCTACCGCTGCTTCCAATTATTTTGGAATAAGAGTCACCTGGATCCAAAGAAACACCATCATTTTTGCTATTTGGCGGGATGGGTGGGGAACATCTCCCTGTACCGATTGTATGTGCGTATGGTGCGGTGCTTCTTTCTTTATTAGCCTGGCTCAACCAAAAATAGATTGGGGAAAAAAGTAGATAAAGTCACTGCGTTGTTGCAAAGCATCAGGGGAGCGAAGGGAGGAACAATCTGCAAATGGATAGTATTAGTATTTAGTATTTAATCAATGTATAGGCCGCCCAATCCCGAAGGACTCCGGGTGGATAGATAGCCAGATGTTTCAGGTACGCAGTCCAAAGGTGTTTTTTTTTCAAGATGGAGAACTGTTTGTTGGAATACCTTACTCAGTTGTAAGTATCAAGTTACTTCTTGCACCCTGGGACTTTTATTTATTGCAAAGAGCCAGAGAGAGACAGACGATATCTTTGTTTAGTGGGCCATTGATCTCAAAGAGGACTGTGTTATCTTGAGCAAACTCACTTAAATCAGATAAACAGATTCTGCCTACATCTCGTGATTTCTTTATTTATTTATTTACACGAAGGCTACCTTTTTTACCTTGGGGAGGTCCGCAAACATGCTTATTTATAGGAAAGAATGCGTTCTTTTTGGTTGAAATAACTAAAAAAAAAAAGCACCATTATGTAGCTGCCACATCCGTGGTTGGTTCTGGATGAGATTGATTGCCCGCCTGCGGTTTATCACCACAGCTGTTATCGATTTTGAGAAATGGCAACCTTGATAACCGACTTGGGTATTTGGACAAGATTTACTATCGGAGACCCGAGGCCGCCAACCTCTTTCCATCACCATTACCACTACAAAGATCTCAAAACCAATCCGTCATTGGCAAATGGGATGGAGTTTTCTGCTTCGGCGGTTCAAAATTGCAGTTATCGAAGTTGGATATTGCATCAGAGAAATATCATGAGGCTTTCGAGATGCCCCTGGGAAGAAAAAAAACCGAGCCTTTGAAATGAGTCTTTGAATTCCCTTGTGTCATCTCGAGATGGATCAAATTCTTTCTCTTCTTTTTTTTTTTTTCATCCCGTGCCCTAATCCTAATTCCACAGCAGTCGGCAATGTATTTGTGGAGATGGTGCATTTTCCTCTTACAATATTAGCAGGACTAGAGGAGTTAATTTATCTCTATAGGAGATGATTGTCTGCAAAGCATATTTGTTGAGGGGGAAAAAATCTGCTAGAAATTCCTTTGGAATGAAACCTTTTGTAGGTTAACTGCAAAGCTGAAATGTTCAAGTGCATATAAAAATAGTAAACTGCCAAAAAGGCATTGCAAAAAGACTTTGATAATCCCTACATATACAAACACACACACACACACACACACACACACACACACACACAACCTCTTTAGTGCCTACTGCTTGAAGGAAAGCACGTCCCTTGTTATCAGCTGTTTGTTTGATTTCTGGTTTCTTATCGTATGTATGTTTGCATTTTGGCAGGCAGTTCTATCATTGATCCCGGTAGCTGTATCTCTTCAAATTGTTACATATAAATTGTGGGTTAATCGCTTCCATTCCCTTTATGGGCTATTGATGCAAATCTTGAGAAAAAAGGGGGGGGGGGTTTAATATAAAGAATGGAAATTAAAAGTTTCAAAACTGATTAGGTAACTCATGATAGGTAGATAGGTAGGAAGGAAGATAGATAGACAGACAGACAGACGAGAGAATAGATAAGAGAGAGAGGGAGGGATATACAATACAGATAGATAGATAGATAGATAGATAGATAGATAGATAGATAGATAGATAGATAGATAGATAGATGATAGATAGATAGATAGATAGATAGATGATAGAGATAGATATAGATAGATAGATAGATAGATAGATAGATAGATAGATAGATAGATAGATGATAGAGATAGATAGATAGATAGATAGATAGATAGATAGATAGATAGATAGATAGATAGATAGATAGATAGATAGATAGATAGATAGACAGACAGACAGACAGACAGACAGACAGACAGACGATAGGATAGATGAGATAGAGAGATAGAGAGACAAGAGAGAGATGGATGGATAGACAGAGACAAACAGAGATAGGATAGATAGATAGATAGATAGATAGATAGATAGATAGATAGATAGATAGATAGATAGATAGATAGATAGATAGATAGATAGAATATAAATAGACAGACAGACAGACAAACAGGAGATAAGATAGATGAGAGAGAGAGAGAGAGAGAGAGAGAGAGAGAGAGATAGGAGAGAGATGGATGGGTAGACAGAGACAGACAGGATAGAGATAGATTAGGTAGGTAGGTAGGTAGGTAGGTAGGTAGGTAGGTAGGTAGGTAGGTAGATAGATAGATAGATAGATAGATAGATAGATAGATAGATAGATAGATAGATAGATAGATAGATATGACAGCAGAACTTTCGTCCTTTTCCTATTCTTATAATTGTTATATAATAACAAGGTCCACAATGTTGATTTTACTTGGAATAATTGCTACATTCACAGAAGGTTATTATTAATAATCATTAGTATTATTGATAATGGTGCTGCCACTGTAATTATGCCTGTGAATCTCAGCATAATAAATAATTAAATCAAATGAGCCACTGACTTATAAACAACTGAGAAGAAGGGAGAAAACATATGAGATTAGAGGAAATTGGAGGATCTTTTATTTTTGCAAAAAAACAACACGCAATATTTTATTCAGCGATGGAATTGCATTGTTTTTACAACATAACCGTTTCCACCTATTAAATGCATGGCATCTTGCTATCATCTTGCTTTTTCTCTTGTTTTCCCTTTCTCCAAATTAAACCTTAAGGACTCACAGAGTTTATTTACTTTTATTAAAAAAGAACATTTTAAATGTTCTAAATATTTCAAAGTGGGATGCAGCATTTGATCTAATTGCCTGGTATTTTATGGTTCGATTTCATGGAGGCAATCAAGCACCGTAATTAATCCTCAATGTGCTTTAAAATAGACAAATAAATAAATAAAAGTGCCGGGAACGATAGAATGGAAATATAGAATGCAAGGAGCATTTTTAAGAATTCATGCAACGTGAGGTATGCACGGGATAGCTCCGAAAACTGATCTTATTAGAACAGGAATTTGATGCGTCATCAAAGAGGTATATATCATGCCAAAAATCTCTGATTCAGTTCCGAATTTGTATGCTTCTCTTTTGGTTTTGATCTGATCTGATTATTCCTTTTTCTGGTGGTCCTGTGTCATAGATTTGGGGGTGGGGTGGTGGTGGAAGTGATGTCCGAACATTGTAATGAGAATGGAATGGAATGTAAGGGGAGGGGGAGAGAGAGGAGAAGGAGAGAAAGAGGAGAGGAGAGGAATAGAACAGAACAGAACAGAATTCTTTATTGGCCAAGTGTAATTGGACGCACGAGGAATTTGTCCCTGGTGCGTAAGTCCTCAGTGTACATACAACCAACAAAGTGATAAATCACAACATACAATCTCAAATCATAAGATAAAACCGACAAAGTGATAGCCATCAGATACCGATAGGGGTAGATAATAATAGGTAACGTAGCTAGGTAGGTAATGGGAAGGAGAAGAGTAATACAGCCCTACCACATGGGTCAATATCCTTAGGCATAAGATGGTGGGAAGTTGGGGTTCAGCAGAGTGATGGCGTTTGGGGAAAAACTATCCTTGGGTCTAGTTGTCTTGATGTGCAGTGCTCCATAGCTTCTTTTTAAGGGTAAAAGTTGAAACAATTTATGTCCAGGATGCGAGGGGTAACAGTAGGTATTTTCTCAGCCCTCTTTCTGACTCACGCAGTATACAGGTCCTCAATGGAAGGCAGGCTGGTTGCAATTGGGGCGGGGTTCCCCTCTCCTTTTTTTTTGCAATCTTAACTCCCCATTGTTGTCTGTGCCTGTCCTGCTTGGTTGCGGAGCCAAACCAGACAGTCCCAGAGAGGTACGAATGACAGACTCAAATCATTCCTCTGCAGAACTCTATCAGCGTCACCTTGAGATCATCCAATTGACTCTAAAATGCTTGAGGTGACGATAAGGAATCTGTTTGGAAAATTAAAAAAAGGGGAAAAAAACTAATTAGAACCACAGCACCGGCCCCCGGTGAAGCAATTGCGGGATGATGATTCTCATTTTGGAATTGTGTCTTTAATTGCTTCAGCCACAATTCCCAAGATCAATGCCGGGTGGAGAGAAAACATTCTATTGTATGAGATCTTGGCGGTTTTGGGGAGAAAGATCACGGTGACTGGAGGTAGCTGAGTGGATTTGCAACGGTTTGATACCCCCAATCCTTGCTACTTCCAGGCTGAGGGGAGAAAGATCTGGTCTGAAATCCTGTAGAGGCAGTCCCCGACTTACGACAGCTCGTTTAGCGACCGTTCAAAGTGACAACAGCATTGAAAATAGTGACTTATGATTTACAAATGTTGCGGCATCTCCATGGTCATATGATAAAATTTTGGATGCTTGGCAACTGACTCATATTTATGACGGTTGCAGTGTCCCAGGGCCATGCAACCTTCTGAGAAGTAAACTCAATGGGGGGAGCCAGATTCACTTAACGACCGTGTTACTAATTTAACGACTGCAGTGATTCACTTAACAGCTGTGGCAAGAACAGTCATAAAATGGGGCAAAATTCACTTAACAAATGTCTCGCTTCACTACAGAAATTTTGGCCTCAATTGTGGTCATAAATTGAGGACTACCCATATATACATACATACATACATACATACATACATACATACATACATACGTACGTATGTAACCAATCTGTTGCAATACACCTAGAATATGAAATACACTTATTTTTATTTATGTATTTTATTTATTTATTTGGGATCATTTTAGAACGAGTGTTTCCATGCATCTGTCTTGTCTCATTTTTCCCACAACTCTGATTATAAAAGAAAACTTTATAAACTCAGTGCATATTAAAATAATCTTAAAATGGATTTTTCTCACATCGGGGATATTTCGAGAGCTGAGAACTATGTCAGAACATTTGCAATGTGTGAAAGCTGGTGGGCACCTAACATTCTGCTTCATTTTTATTTTATTTTTTGGTCAGAGCATTAACACCCCGGATTAAAATTGCATTCCATGAGTCTGCTGTTCTGACCGAGGCTTCCCAAGAGCAGGAAGCAAACATCTGGTCCCGACAAAAAACCCTTTTATTAATTGACTGTGAATTTTGCTCATTCACATCCAGCAAAGCCTTTGAAGGGAGGATTTACAGTCACAGACCTTCTCTGGCTTGGAAAGCTGACAGGCCGATATCTGCAAAACCTGGCAAGGAGTCTCAGAGAGTCACGAACCAATGAAGCAAACTAATTGCCTCCTTCAAACTCCACTCCCCTTTTGCTCCTCTTTTATTCCCTCTGGGAGGGGCCATTCATCGTCCCCCTGTGGCCTTACTCCCAAGTTGACCCCTGTTCTTTAGCTGTTCCCTTCATCTGGCAACTCTGTGCATGCGCACACTGGGAACAGGCTCCAGCTGTTTGTCTGCCTCACTGATGTCCGACTCTGAAGGCAGCTGATAACTGGCATACGCCTCTGGCCCCCTCTCTGCCTCCGACACAGAGCCCTCATCAGAGCCTTCCCCAGACTCCAGGACTGGCCCATGTTCCTCCCCAACCTCCTCACTGTCTGAATCTGCCGCCAGCTCCGTTGGCGACTGGCGGGCCACAACATCCGCATCAAAAGTTGACTCTACAGGATTGTATTTCTCAAAAATGTCAGATGGGATGGGCCGTTCCAAGGCTGCATTTCAACAACAATGAGCCTTTTATATACAGGGAATCCTCGGCTTATGACCACCGTTGAGAACCAAAATTTCTCTCTCTAAAGGAGATATTTGTTAAGTGAGCGTTGTTCCATTTTAACGACCTTTCTTGTCACAGTTGCTAAGTGAATCATCACAGTTGTTCAATTAGGGTTGTTCTGTGAATCTGGCTCGCCCCCCCCCCCCGGCTTCGCTTGTCAGAAGGAGATGACCTCTGGACCCTGCAACCGTCATAAATACAAGTCGGTGGCCAAGCGCCTGAATTTTGATGACCTGTCCGTAGGGATGCCCGCACCCGTCGTAAGTGTGAAAAACAGTCTTAAGTCACTTTGGTCATTTCGCCGTTGTAACTTTGAATGGTCGCTAAATGAAACGTCGTAATTTGAGGACTCTCTGTTGTAAATCGAGGACTATCAGATGGACAATCGTGAATTTAATGGGCCACACCAAGCTAATGTTAAGAAACAAGGAGATTTTGAGATAAGCTTTAGCCCGATATTTTATTTACAGTGAATGAGGTTGGGGAGTTGTTTCAGATGTGGTCCTTTCTCCCCCCCCCCCCCCCAAAAATATATATCCTAAAGCCCAATATGTTATTCCATCTGGAAGATTCAAATTGACAGTTGATTTCATTGCAAAAACATGTTTCTGTCCTTCCTTGCCAGCGTTTTCCCTTTTGTTCACAGCTTGATGCCCTTCAGATAATAACATTAAAAATGATAACAGGAGTAATGTGATTGCTTGGTATTTAAAACGCCATTAAAAACCAGCCCATGCTTTATGGGGTTTTTTTTTTCCTTCGCTTAATCATGCTATATTCTAATGTATAAGGAGGAGGAATTTATAAACCGCCTGATGATGTTGCTGAACTACATTTCCCAGCATACTCCTTGCAGACAGCTGGTCATTTGCATCCTTTTAGAGAGTCGTCGAGGCCACTTGGAGATTTATCTGCGTCACCCGAGTAGTTAACTGTTTATCTGTTTAACTGTTTATTAAATTTATAGGCCGCCCAATCCCGGGGGATTCCTGGTGGCTTACAGAAACAGACATCAAAAAAGATTAAAAACAGATAAAACATGACAAATTTTAAAAAAGAGACATAACATGCACCCAATCTAAGCGGGGCTGGACCTCAATCCAGAGGTCAACAGCCCCAGGCCTGCCGAATAGCCAGGTTTTAACAGCTTTTCGGAAGGCCATGAGAGTGGGTAGGGTCCGGATCTCTGGGGGTAGCTCATTCCATAGGGCCGGAGCGGCAGATCGATGTCTAAGTGGCCTCAAGGACTCTCTAAAAGGATGCAAATGACCAGCTGTCTGCACAGAGTATACGTCCTTCCATCACCGTCCAGTCAGAACTGAAGAAGGTTCTTGGGTGAGAAGCGAAACCTCTTCAAAGAAAAAACAGAAAGTCCAGTTGCCTCCTGGAAAAGCATCTTTGGGACAACCATGGTCTGGATGACTGAGAATGCCATCTCCCCTTTTGCAAAAAAAAACACCCATGCCTGCAATTAACATTAAACACATGTTGGATTCTAAACCTCAGGTAGTCCTCCACTTATGACAGTTGGGACCAGAATTGCTGTGGCTAAGTGAAGCACGCTTGATTTTAGGACATTTTTTTTGCCACAACTGTTAAGCAAATCCCTGCAGTTGTTAACTGAATCAGGTGGTCGATAAGCGAACCCAGCTTCTCTCGTCGGCTGTGCTCGTTGGAAGCCATTTGGGAAAGAAGCAGATGAGGTCACGTGACCCCCGAGATGCTGGCACCATCATAAATGGACAGGAAGGACAGGACGTTCTAGAAAATTCCTCCTTGTATCAATGACCAATACAAGTGGCCTATGAGAATTTTCCTCTTAGGTTTTGTTGCTACATTTATTTAAAAAATAGTTCCATGTGATATGAGCACCTTCTTTTTAAAGAAATCTCACTGTTGTTCAACGCTGAACACATCCAATTCTTTGTTCCAAAGGTTTTATTTCTTTTAAAAAACACAAATATTTCATCATTCGTCAATCATTAAAACATTGAAGTACAATTTTTTTTGTGTGCCCTTCCCTCCCTCCACCCCCCAACCCCCTTCCTCCTTCCCCCCCGACTTCCCAGAACCCGTACACGGTATGGATTTTTAACAAACAGAATCTAAAATCTATTGAGAAAAAAGAAATAAAGAAATTAATGACATTCTACATTGACCTTAGCTTCTTCTTACTGAACTAACTTTAAACAGTTTAAATCATTTCTGATCTTAAGCATAGGCTAACTGGAATTTCTTGGTCCCGTATTTATTTTGTATATAGTCAATCCATTTTTTCCAGTCTCGTTTATATCTCTCATTTGAGTGATCTTTAAGATATGCCGATATTTTAGCCATCTCGGCTAAGTTTGTGACTTTCAATGTCCATTCTTGGATTGTAGGCAAGTCTTCCTTCTTCCAGTATTGCGCCACCTTCTTCCAGTATTGCGCCACCCACATCCAATTCTTCATGGTCCCATGGACCATACATGCAGGCCAGTGGTGGGTTTCAAATTTTTTTTAGAATCTCTTCTGTAGGTGTGGCCTGATTTATGGGAGTGGCTTGCCGGCCATGTGACCGGGAGGGAGTGGCTTGCCAGCCATGTGACCGAGTGGGCATGGCTTGGCAGTCATGTGACTGGGTGGGAGTGGCCAACTTGTAAAATGTGGTGAAACTCACTTAACAACGCTCTTGCATAGCAACCAAAATGTTGGCTCAGGAACTCTGGCATTGATGCACGCAAGTCTTAAAGCTGTCAAGTTACAAGACCCTTGCACCCCAACCCTTTAGGGAAAAAAAACCCAGGGGTGTTCAAAATTGACAGCTTTAAGACTTGTGGACTTCAACTCCCAGAATTCCTCCTCCAGTCATGTTGGCTCAGAAACTCTGGCATTGAAGTGTGCAAGTCTTAAACGTGTCAAGTTACAAGGCCCTTGCACCCCTAATCCTTAAGAAAAAAAAACCAGGAGTGTTCAAACTTGGCAGCTTTAAGACTTGTGGACTTCAACTCCCAGAATTCCTCCTCTCGCTCTTCATCTTGATGATGTGCGGACGGGCGGGGGGAGAGAGCTGGAACCGGTTCTAAATGGCACTGTAGATTTGTGGAACCTCTTCTATAGAAGAGGTTAGAACTGGAAGGAACCTACCCCTGATGTAGGCCTCCCTGACCTCCACTGTCTTCCAGAGTTTGTCCAAATTCATGTTCGTGGCTTTGATGACACTATCTAACCATCTCATCCTCTGCTGTCCTCCTTCTCCTTTTGCCTTCCATCTTTCCCAACATCGGGGCCTTTTCCAAGGAGTCCTTCCTTCTCATTTGGTGGCCCAAAGTATTTGATCTTCAGCTTAAGGATCTGT